>NC_091465.1:44241799-44419299 GCF_027789765.1 Dendropsophus ebraccatus
TTTAGATGGTGTCAGCTGTGTTAAGCAGCTGATACGTATAGTGTTAGATTGACTTTTTCAGTCAATTCCGGGCCGGCTCTTATTGGGAGCAGGCAAAGTGTTTGGTGGGTGCCTGCTCCCCATGTTCAAGGCCAGGACTTGTTGGGTATAGCTAAGTCAGCTGACTAGGTGTGGCTACTACCCTGGACTAACTGTTTGGCCCTGGGAGAAGGAAGACTGGAGCAAGCCAGTATCTGCCACACATGGTTGTTTGGTTTTCTACAAGCTATAGTGAGGGAACTTACCTGTATAGTAAGTGCTCAGACGAGCAGGTTTTTCTTTTATGTTCTGCATGTGTTACTGCTGTATGCATCTTATGCTGTAATAAACCCATAATACGGGAAAACCCCGCATTTGCAAGAAAGACTGCTCCTGTCTCTGTGCCATAACAAGGACTCCCACATTCCGAAGAAATGCCCCAAACCACGAAACATAACATGACCATTGGTGAACGAACGGGTGCGTGATTTCTGCTGCATACATTCATCGACGTGTAAGTATACGGCTACGAGGGAATGTAATATGTTTCCAATTATAGTAATGTAGGTAATTACAATTATTATTTTAGTATTGTGCATATAGCAGAACATATTGTAACTAGAGATGAGCGAACCTCAAGCATGCTCGAGTCGATCCGAACCCAAACTTTCGGCATTTGATTAGCGGTGGCTGCTGAAGTTGGATAAAGCCCTAAGGCTATGTGGAAATCATGGATATAGTCATTGGCTGTATCCATGTTTTCCACACAACCTTAGAGCTTTATCCAAGTTCAGCAGCCACCGCTAATCAAATGCCGGTTTGCTTACATCTAATTGTAACCTAGTGCTCTGCTGAAGAAACTAGCTTGCTTTTGGCCGCCCACAGAGCAGAAGAAACAGATACATTGTCAACTTGCTCCCCCCCCCTTCTCCTCCCCTGAGACCTCTATTGCGCATGCTCAGATGCAGCCTAGCAGCGCTGACCCGGAAGCAGTAGACGTCACTTTCTGGTGTTCCTGGCTTAGATGTCTTAAAGAGAGGGAGATATCTGTATACAGAGTGGAGTCTGCAGCCAGAGAAGAAGGGCTGAGCACAGCACGCAGACAGCACAGAAGCCAGCATTCATCAGAGGAGGAGGAGGAGAGGAAGAAGAGCAGAGAAGGGCTGCAGCTGAGGGGGAGGAAGGGCTGCACTGAGTTCACAGAGATGGCTCCCGAGCCCACAGGCAGCTGAGGGGGGAGGGAAGGAAGGGCTGCACACAGAGGAGACCATCTCACACCCCACTGGAACACAAGTGAATGTAAGTTATAATGCAGAGGACAAGCCCATATTCTGCATCTCCTCCCTCTAACATAACGTGTATGGACGTCATTGCTGACAGCTTCTACAACAACATGGGGGTAGATTTATGAAGCTGTCAGGATAGACTGCCCTTGGTGCCCATAGCAACCTGTCAGCAGAGTAGCTTTATTTTTCAAGAGCAGAATATGAAATAAAATAAAAAATGTGATTGGTTGCTATGGGCAACAAAGGGAATCCACCCCCCCCCCCCCTCCAGTGTCCCAGCAGGAGCACACCCTGGATATATACTTGTAATGGAGCCTGTATCCAGAGATACATCATCCCTGTCATAACCAACAGTATATATGTGATGACGGCTCTGTACACACTATGCATAGTACTACCACCATATTATCCCCATGGACTGCTCATATAGTATTACTTCTACCCTGACACTCTGCAAGGTGTAATGCTGTGACTCTTCTCTGGGAGGAGACGTCCATTTTCAAGTTATTTACCTTATAGCCCATACTATGTTTCCACCAGACATCTTTGGCTATTTGCTTCCCAGCACATCCCACCCTCCGGACAAACCTATCCTGTCGCCCTCTTGAGGGTACGTTAACACCTACAGGATCCGCAGCAGATTTAATGGTGCAGATTTGATGCTGTGTTCAGTTATTTAAATGAAATCTGCTGCGGTTTCGGTAAGTGTGAACGTACCCTTAGGTTACAAACCCACTTGTCGGGTCTGCAGCGAGTCCCCTTGCTGCGTTTTTGCAGCGAGACTCGCTGCAGATCCCGGCCCTATGCTTTTAATGGCAGACAAACACGCAGCAGGGATGTACATCCCTGCTGCGAGTTTGTCTGCAGCCCTCCCCATTAACCCCCCGGCCGCCGGAGCTGATACTTCACCTGATCCCGGCTCCGGCGGTTCCCGATGTCTTCAGCAAGCCGGAGCGGGGACCAGGTGAAGTATATGCTCCAGCCAGCCGCCCGCAGCCCCAGCCGCCCGATCGCCCCCCCGCAGCCCCGCCAAGTGGGTTTGTAACCTTAAAGGGAATGTATCACTTGGAAATTATGTTTAAGGGGAACTATCAGCAGTGTAGATGAATTTAACCTGCTGATGCAGTATGTCCCTATTGCGCATGGGGCACTGAGAATGAGGGTATGTCACTTATGGTCCTTTTAGACGGAACGATTATCGTTCGAATTTGCACGATAACGATCGCATTTGAGCGATAATCGTTCCGCGTAAACACAGCGAACGATCAAGCGACGAGCGAGAAATCGTTCATTTTGATCTTTTAACATGTTCTCAAATCGTTGTTGATCGTTCGCAAAAAATTCGCAGATCATTCCGTGTAAACAGTCTTTTTAACAATTTCACCTATGTGTGAGACAGGCTTAAGCAAGCGCAAAACGATTTCTCCGTACGATGTATCGTTCCGTCTAATCGCTGATCGTTATAAAAAACACATCTTTCATTCAAAATCATTAATCGTGCGAATTATTGCTCCGTCTAAGAGGACCATTACCTTGACCCTTGGCACTGTTCCTGTGTAGTTTTAATGTAGTCCTCTGGCCGCTAATGCACTGTCTTGCCCCAGAGTGCCGATCTGCCCCCTGCCAGCCTGTTTCATCTAATGATTACTGATGGGGTAGGCGGGCCAAATTGGTGGTCTGAGTGATTGATGTTTTAAACTGCATTACGGGACAGAGCTTTACACTAAAGCTTGACAGGAACGGCACAGAGAATGAAGGCAAGAGGTATGCCTCTATCCTCAGCACCCTGTGCACAATAGGGAACTATCAGCGGGTTAGATTAGTCTAACCTGCTCATAGTTCCCCCTTTTAAATATTCTGCTTCTAGTTTACTATGTATATTTTTAAATAATCCTAAAATCATGCAGTTTTTACTAAGCTGAGACTTCCTGTTGTGCTTGTGATGATAAGCAGGAGGCTGTAGGAAAGTGATTTGTATAGCATTACAGTGAAAGGTGACACCAGTACATAAGTAGAATATAATAAATAAAGCTAACAGCTCAGCCTCCCCCTCCCTGTGGAATGACCTATTCAAAGGTCACAGAGTATGCTCAGTAATGTTTATCATTTATGTTAATAGGATGGTCCTGTCCATTGTTGTCTGACTTTAACCCTTAGAGGACTGGGCCAATTTAAATGTTTGCGGTTTCGTTTTTTCCTCCCTGTGCTTAAAAGGCCATAGCACTTGCATTTTTTCACCTAGAAGCCCATATGAGCTCTTATTTTTTGCACCACTAATTGTACTTTGCAATGACAGGCTGAACTTTTTCATAAAGTACACTGTAAACCAGAAAAAAAATTCAATGTGTGGTGAAATTGAAAAAAAAAAACAAATGCATTTCTTTTATTTGGAGGGTATTTTTTTACGCTGTTCACACTGGGGTAAAACTGACTTGTTATATATGTTCCCCGAATCGTTACAATTACAACGATATGTAACATGTGTAACTTTTATATTATGTGATGGCTTGTAAAAAATTCAAACCATTGTTAACAAATATATGTTCCTTAAAAACGCTCCATTCCTAGGTTTATAGCGCTTTTATCCTTTGGTCTATGGGGCTGTGTGAGGTGTCATTTTTTGCGCCACAATGTGTTCTTTCTATTGGTACCTTGATTGCGCATATGCAACTTTTTGGTCGCTTTTTATTACAATTTTCTGGATTTGATGCGACCAAAAATGCACAATTTTGCCCTTGCGTTGTTTACCGTGCAAGATCAGGAATGTGATTAATTAATAGTTTGGGTGATTACGCATGCGGCAATACCAAACATGTTTGTTTATTTATTTATTTATTTATTTTTATTTATAACATGAGAAAAGGGAGGTGATTCACACTTTTATTAGGGGAGGGGGCTTTTTATTATTAACAACACTTTTTTTTTCTTTTACACTTATACTAGAAGCCCCCCTGGGGGACTTCTAGTATAAGCACACTGATCTCTCAGTGAGATCTATGCTGTATAGTAATACAGCATAGATCAATGAGATAGGCACCCAATTGCTTCTGACTGCTGCAACCGAATGCCGAGCCGGGATCAGCGACCGCCACTAGACACCAGGGAACGGCTGCATCAGGTAATCGGATGCAGCTGTCATCTTTGACAGCTGCATCCGATTATCTAATTAGCGGGCACAGCGATCGGACCGTGCCCGCCAATAGCCACGGCCCCAAGCTACATGCGGCACCCGGGACTGCGGCGGTTCAGAGCGCGGTCCCGCTCTGAACACCTGTGGATGGCCCTGGACGTACAGGTACGTCCAGGGTCGCCTAGGGGTTAAAGCTTATAAAGTACGGTTTTAAAAAATCTCATGCAATATGGCTTCCCCTAATAATATTTAATAATGTTTAAAAATAATTAAAAACTGGCATTCAAAACTTGTTTCAGTATTTGGCTCCAATTAGTAAAAAAAGAAAAACTGTAGGCGATGTCTGCTTTTTACCTAAGCTATGATATTAAAACAATGACAGTAGCATAGACAGTAATAATGGCCCACTTCGTGTCCCTCTAATCGCCCCTTACAGTAATGCCCCCTTTTAGTTTCACATTTCAATATTCTGACTTTAGGAGCTGTTTTTATTAAAGTAACTTACACCCCTGTACCATTTTCCTTCCCCATGGATCTATTAACTTTCTGGTTTCCTCTCTGAACCGTGACCCTGCTTTTACCCTGCAACAGTGCAGACGCTTTCTCACAATCCCCCTGGCTTGCATGTAAATTGAAAACCATCTCCCAGTACTAATGGGACAGATCATGTGACTGCAGTTGAACTAAGCTAGAGTGACCCAGTCTAGTGGATGCCTGGCGGGTCTTTACCAAAGGCAACCGGTTATGAAACAAAGCAGCACATAGGGGATTTAATAGTTTATAGCTATTAAAACATTTTAATAGCTTGGATTAAGAGTGTTTTGCAAGAGCTCACAGTTTTTCAAAATTTTAACTTGGATTAAGAGCATCGCTTTCCTAATATACTTACCTGTCCGTTTTTGGCCCCCCAAGGAGATCTCCGGTCCGGTCACGTGATGGTCCGGGCTGCGACTCGCGGATCCTCTTCTTCCGGTTCGGTGACGTCACCATACCGGGCCGGCGTCGGCTCTCCTATTAGCAGCAGAGCACTAAACCCTGACTGGCTTGGTAGCGTGTAGCCAATCAGGGTTCAGTGCTCTGTGTCCCTGCTGTACCAAGTTAGCCAGGTGCTGATGTCCCCGACCCCCCTCCTTCATGTATAATCACCCCGATCTCTCCCCCGGCCCTCTGTATAATCACCCCGATCTCTCCCCCGGCCCCCCTCCTTCCTGTGTATACAGTCCTATTCAAAGATCGCTCAGCCCCCGGTGTAACTGCTGCCTGCGCTGGCCCCCATCTCCGCACCTGTACTCAGCTGACAGGCGCTGTGTACGAAGCAAGGAAGAAATCTCTCCTGCACTCACTTACACAGCGCCTGTCAGCTGAGTACAGGTGCGGAGATCGGGGCCAGCGCAGGCAGCAGTTATACCGGGGGCTGAGCGATCTTTGAATAGGACTGTATACACAGGAAGGAGGGGGGCCGGGCGAGAGATTGGGGTGATTATACAGAGGGCCGGGGGAGAGATCGGGGTGATTATACATGAAGGAGGGGGGCCGGGGGAGAGATCGGGGTGATTATACAGAGAGCCGGGGGAGAGATCGGGGTGATTATACATGAAGGAGGGGGGTCGGGGACATCAGCACCTGGCTAACTTGGTACAGCAGGGACACAGAGCACTGAACCCTGATTTTCTACACGCTACCAAGCCAGTCAGGGTTTAGTGCTCTGCTGCTAATAGGAGAGCCGACGCCGGCCCGGTATGGTGACGTCACCGAACCGAAAGAAGAGGATCCGCGAGTCGCAGCCCGGACCATCACGTGACCGGACCAGAGATCTCCTTGGGGGGCCAAAAACGGACAGGTAAGTATATTAGGAAAGGGTTAACCTTGGTTAACCCTTTGCATTGCTAATTTATAGATTTTCCCTAGAATACCCCTTTAAGAGCTCCCTGTACTGGGTGTGAGGGAGAGTGGGATGGTCTGCATAGCGGGGTCTATAGCTCTGTACTCTGACCCAGCAAGTCTCCCTCACCTTCCAAATCATGGCAGATCCACTTCAGGCTGGGGCTTTTATCAGGGGACAGGACTGTGGCGGTAATCTCATAGCTGTAACCCCTCTATTCCTGGACAGAGAGTACTGCAATTATGTGCCCGCATATTCCCTTCATGCTCCCTGCAGTCTCTGTCAGCCCTGGTGTTTCCCATCCTCTCCATTCCTGCTATAATGTGCCTGCACTCACACTCAGCTATACACACTGCTGCTATAATGTGCCTGCAGCCCTGCTTCTCTATTCTAGCCTGTTGTACTACACTACTGCACTTACTATACTTTATACTTCACATGCTGATTGCTATACTGTACAGTTACTTATAATATAACACATTCATTGTTTGTTTCATCTGTTCTGCATGTTATTCAGAAGAAAAAAAAATCATTATTTTTGGGATGTAGAACCAATTTTCTGCATTGAAATGATTTCTTATGGGAAAACTTGCTTTGGTTTAAGAGTGGATTTGGATTACAAGCACAGTCCCGGAAAAAATTATGCTCATAATCCAAGGCACCACTGTACTTACTTTTGAAATAAATCGATTTCATTTAACATAATACATCAGGATAGACCTAGTTTTCTTCCTTACACAACCCTTGGAGTCATGTAGCATGCAGTGTCAATAACAGAAGTGATCACAGAAAGTTCTTGTTGCCATTAAGTACAGTAGTTTGTTTCTGGGATGTGCCATACAAACCTTTTATGTTCTTCCCATTTATGGGTCATAACAACAGAATACAGTTCCATAAGAAATCATATATTGTTAGTATTCAACATTTACAGCTTTGCACACAGTTTTTAGTAAAATTCTAAAATAAAAGTGCTTAAGCAACTTGATGATGTTTCCAAAGTAGCTTCATGCATTATAGCATAAGTATAGAGTTAAAGCATACCCGCTGCTGGATCAGCAGTGAATTTCTTGCATTATCCAGAAGTTAGGTTATCTATGACAATGAACCACGCAGTGGCGTAAATTGCTTGTAACCTCTATTGTATGAGAGTAGAGATGGCGCTCATTTCCGCATGATTCATTGTCATGGATATATAAACTTCCAGCAGATGAAATTCACCACTGATCCAGCAGTGACAGATACACTTTAAAAAGTAGTTGCAGAAGTCATACAATTGACATTTACAAAAGACTGACAAACGCATGGTAATAATAAACTAGCAATATTATGTTAATCTAATGTAATTTTTTTTTTTTTTCAAGATAATTGGCCACTTATGACATGGAAGCTAATGCAGGCGATGAAGCTATTCACTTTCAAAGCTACCCATTCGATTTTCTAGAATTTCTTAATCATCAGCGCTTTGAACCTATGGAATTCTACAACCACAATGAACACGCTAAGTCTGCAGCCGTTCTCCCTTGCACTTCACCTGCATATGAGTGTAGCTCTCAAAACCACAACAGTAATATGCAGCTTACTACAGACAGCACTTCAAAACCTAAAGAATTCAAACTAGAAGTTCAGTCTTCTGTCTCTCCACCTAAGAAGTCAGAAAGTGTACATATTCAATGCAACAATCATCCTTCAGGGCCCAGCACCCAGGCTATCTTCGATGGAACATTTAGTGCTCAACAGTGGGGAATAGTAGATCTTTCTAGCCACCAGCTTCTCTTTAGTAACATAAAGCGCTCCCTTCCAGTGACTCAGGAAGTGCATGTTGAAAAGGACGCTAGAGAGGATAAACACTATTTTCGGCGACTGAAGTATCTAATTGATCGCCGCTTTCCTTGTACAGTATGCCAAAAAACTTTTAAACAGTCGTCCCACCTAATGCAGCACATGCTTGTCCATACTGGAGAGAGACCATATGAATGCAATGTTTGTGGCCGCTCATATAATCACATATCAAGTCTTATAAGACATAGACGTTGCCATAAAGAGGGAACAGAAGTTGAAAATAACAGTACAGTATTAACATCAGATGTTGAAACAGCTGCAGCTACTGCTGCCGTGGCAGCTGCAATGTCCGAGTCAAACGTAAATCCTGTTGAGATGCCTGTAGCCCAAGTAGAACAAAACATAACCGTACAACATGATGGTCCGTTCACATGCAACATGTGTTTCAAAGTATTCAAAAAGCAAAGTCATCTTCACCAGCACCAAATTATTCATACTGGAGAGAAGCCTTTTAGCTGTACTGTATGCGAAAAAAGTTTCAATCGTCGTGAAAGTTTGAAACGTCATGTAAAGACACATTCTGATTCTTTAAAAGTTTATTGTGAAGTATGTGGTAAAGCTTTCCGTGACACCACCTACCTGTTGAAACACCAGGCAACTCATACAGGTGAAAGGCCAGATTATAAATGTGATGTGTGTGGAAAGTCCTATGCCACAATGCAGAGCCTTTTAAGACATAAGCAGTTACATGAGCAAAATATGCCTTCATTTTTGCAAAATTCACTAAGTGAGAACACCAAAGAGCCCGGTCCATCGGATCCATTGGAAGCAGCATCGCTACTCTCTACTGATGTTGTCCAGTCTGACCAAGGCACTATTAGTGTTATTGAAAGGGCTGGGTCTGTATTAGGTCATACTGCTGTCAGGCGGCAGCCATCTCTTTCAACTAATACAAGTAAAAGCTTCTGCTGTAATATTTGTGGGCGTGGATTTGGTCGGAGAGAAACACTAAAACGCCACGAACGCATTCACACTGGAGAAAAACCACACCAGTGTGCAGTTTGTGGTAAAAGATTCAGAGAATCCTTTCATCTTACCAAACATCATGTAGTACACACCCGAGAACGTCCGTACAAATGTGAGTTATGTGGAAAGGTTTTTGGCTACCCTCAAAGCCTGACGAGACATAAACAGATCCACCGGCTTCAGCTGCCATGTAAAGTACAGGATGGAGTCCTTAATCCTGACCATCTCCCTTTTGGGTGCACAGACTGTGGTCAGAAGTTTCCAGACTCCTTTCACCTCATGAACCACAAAGAGCTTCATATGAACGATAAGCCCTATGTTTGTGACATCTGCAGAAAATGCTTTGGTTTCATTGAAAATTTAATGTGGCATAAACTAGTGCACCAAACAGCTACAGAATGTCTTATCCCAGTAAACCAATGTCAAGAAGCAGCCGAAAGCATTCAGATTAGCTGCATGCAGAATGGTTTGTCAAGCTCAATGGCGACAACAAATGGAGTTACAGTAACAGAAGCAGCTACCATGACCCTTACTTCTGAAGAGCATCCTATGATTCCAAGTGGCGAGAGATTTTCTTGCAGTATATGTGGCCAGAGTTTCAAGCACTTTTTGGGTTTGGTTACCCATAAATATGTACATCTGGTTAGACGCACTATGGCCTGCAATGTATGTGGACAAAACTTTACAGGAGCATATGACCTGCTCCTTCATCGTCGCAGTCACCTCCAGAAGAGGCACTTCACATGCTCTATATGTGGCAAACGGTTTTGGGAAGCTGTTCTTCTTATGCGGCACCAGCGCTGTCACACAGAAGAACGTCCTTACCGCTGCACAATTTGTGGAAGGGGTTTCTTACATTCTTGGTATCTTCGGCAACATAAAGTAGTGCATACAGGCGAGCGTGCTTACAAATGCGCTTTGTGCAACAAACGTTTTGCTCAGTCATCCAGTTTAGCGGAGCATCAGCGATTGCACTCAGTGGCTCGTCCTCAACGTTGTCCAACTTGTGGTAAGACTTTCCGCTACCGATCCAATCTTATAGAACATCAGAGAGTGCACCTTGGTGAAAAGGTTTATCGGTGTGATCAGTGTGGCAAAAGCTTCTTTTATATTTCATCCATTTTACGGCACCAGAGATCTCATGATGCCAAACCTGAACTCCGCTGTTCGTGCTGTTTAAAACTCTTTAAAGATTTGAAGTATTTCAACAAACACATACAGACTCATCAAGGGGGGCGTCCCTTTAAATGCGGAGCCTGTGGTGAAGCTTTTAGTAATACATATGGACTAAAGAAACATCGCCAAGAACATAAAGTGGAAAGGTTTGCTGCTGCTGCAGCTGTGGCTGCGCTTGCTGAAGGACAGAATACTTAAGCATTGTAAATGAGCTTTCTATTTATGAACCAGTTCTCAGTTTATTTAGAATCAGAATTATAATTGCATTCTGTAGTTCAGGCACGGGGAACCTTCGGCCCTCTTAACTGTTGCAAAACTACAATTCCCATCATGCCTGGATGATGGAAATTGTAGTTTTCAACAGCTAAAGGGCTGAAGGTTACCCATGCCTGCTGTAGATAGTTGTGGTTCCACTTTAACTGTTGTAAAGCATATGTTACCATTATGAGGTATACGAGTGATTGGACGCCCTCTGATGGAACAGTATACGAGAAGCCATTTGGATGTTTTTTTGCTATGAATCTTTCCAGTTAAAATTGGCAGTATATAGCTTTTTTGGGTGTTTTTTTATTAGTGTTACCATATTTAATTTATGAATATATATACTCATTGGCTCAAATTTATTAATCTGTCAGAGAAAAATATGACAGATGGCAACCAATCACAGCTCATTTAGAGCCATATTAGAAGAGCACTAATCTGCTAGATAGTAAATCTACTAGATCAGCGCTCATTTGCTGAGCCTATTACTTGGCTTGATTATCGTGCGCAGAGATTGTTATCTTGCTTTTTGTAATACTAAAGTATATTCTTTACCTCTCCACGCTCCCTTGTGTCTTCACTGTCTGCTCTAGTGGAAGTTCAGGGATGGTCTCTGAAGTGACAGGCCGCTCAGCCAATCACTGGTCTTGCTGATCCTGTCCCGGACAGTGATTGGCCCAGCAGCTTGTCACTTCAGAGACTGCTCTGAAGTTGCATCAGTGGTTGCGGGGAGGGTGTAGAAGACAGGAAGACACCGGGAAGCACAGAGAGATAATTTATGAACATTATTACTTTCTTTACACTGTCATCAGCCATTGGCCGTACATCGCTACTATACGCAACATACGCACAGATGATGATTTTAGGTGAAGACCTAAAGGCACGATCAGCTGATGATCGTTGTCAATGGCTGATTGTTGTCTGCCAAATAAGCCTCATTCGGCAGATTATAGCTCCGTGTAATAGGGCCCTTATGAAAACAAGCTGAGCTATGATTGGTTGCTATGTGTCAGAGACAAAAAAAAAAGTTTTTGTCTCAGATTGGTTAATCTCGATCAATATATCCCTAACTAAAATAAAACTTGTTTTATACTGGATCAGAGTGATAAATGTGGAAATAAGGCTTCTGGTATAACACCCCTTTGTCACTGATCATGATTAATATTAAAACAATTAACATGACTTTGCATATTTTAGATATTTGCAAATTGTAAGTCGTTTATTGTAATTCTGGTCCTTAGACTTTTAACACATACAGATTGCCAATGGAATAGATGAACAGAGAAAGATGGGACTAATGGAAAAGCTGTGGTCCACATCACACCAGGATAGTGCTCATCTTAGTGCCAGATACACAGGATAATTGTGAAGTCCCTAACTTTATGGTCACTGGTTGTATGGTAGCATGAAATGGTGGACCTACACAATATTAGGCCAGAGGTTTTAATGTTATTGTCATTAATTGGGTCTGTCACGGTTCTGATATTTATAATTGTTGTATAAATCATAATTCATTTTATTTTGGCTTGTAGAAATACAGGAAACCCTAACTTTCAAAAAGCTTGAGCAGAGCCTAAGTCGGTAATAAAACCGTAGTACTTTTGTGGCCACCTAGACTAGACATTGAGTAAATGCTGATGTTACTTTGTATTGTTAAAACATTTGACAACATTTTATTGTCTTCTACCACAAAACCAGAACGCTGCTATTTTGACTAGTTCTCATGAACTAATAATAATAATTCCTTTATGTATAATGGCAACTTTTTCCGTAGCTTTACCTAGCTTGTCGTTTTTCAGATTGGTCCCTATCCCCATTAGGGCACATTCTAAATTCCAGATTTATCTGCATGTTTTTCAACTAGCATAGCTTTACTGCGATCCCCATCTGAGATCTCTTCCCCCTCTGTGGATGCTGTTGTGATTACAACTAGAGATGAGCGAACCGGGTTCGAGTCGATCTGAACCCGAACGTTCGGTATTTGATTAGCGGGGGCTGCTGAACTTGGACAAAGCTCTAAGGTTGTCTGGAAAACATGGATACAGCCAATGACTATATCCATGATTTCCACATAGCCTTAGGGCTTTATCCAACTTCAGCAGCCACCGCTAATCAAATGCCGAAAGTTTGGGTTCGGATCGACTCGAGCATGCTCCAGGTTCGCTCATTTCTAATTACAACCCGTGAAGACTTGGGCTACACCGCCCACTATAATTGTGACTCTAGCTGGCTTTTCAGTAAAGTAGATACATGACATCAGCCACATTTGGTGAGTTGCTGTTGCTAGTCCAAAGCGGTAGAAAACCCAACTATAAAATAGTTACCCACACACAGTAGTAAATTTGTAATGAAAACTATAAAGTATGTTGCTTAATTTTGCATTTAGGAAGCAAATGAACAAGAAAAGAAAGTCATTGTAAAGCCAAGTCCACATACAGTAAAATATGGCTATAATATACGTATAAACGCAGTTGTATTTTGAATCTAGTAATATACTATTTCAAAGTCATTTTTCCATAGACTTTAATGTAGCACATTATTACATTATACAGTCACGTTTCATGCCTATTTTATGGCCGTATTTTGCTTTCATTTTACTATGTGTGTGAACCTAGCCTAAAGGCGTACATAGCTAGCCTTTAATAAATGATGACAATATGTACATGGTTGTGTAAAAATGTACTATAAACATTAAATGTTATATTTAAACAATGTAATTATATATATAGCCTTAAAGTCTGATTTTTTTCTTTTGATTACTGAAAGCAAACTGCTAAATATTAAAGGGGTTGGCTATTATATAGGAAGTTCTTAAAAGGTCATAAGCTGTTTTTAAGGCCCTGTTTTCGTAAATGTTCCTAGGTTGGGGTCACCCATAGCACTTTTTGGAAAAGAAATTGTAGTAGATTTTCATTCTTTTTTTTTTAAGCAAAGTCAAAAGTGGATTCAAAAGGAACATGAAATATAAAGGAAGGACTTGTGCAGCCATGGAGTTCTGCCCCTTAATGCTAACGATTGGTGGGGTTTCTCCATACTCCCACTGATACAAATGTCTGATATGTCACAAAACTATGGTATTTAAAAGGGACCAGTTTTTGACCACTGTTCCATTCTGTAGAAAAGTAGGGCCTGCGCCTATACGGTCTGTTTTTGCAGAATGAAAGCCCCAATAAAAGTAAGAATCTGTGTGCTTTCTGTTTTTCACTGAAGCATTGCCTAGCAAGCCCTAGGTCACATGGGTAAATCTCATGACATCACAACCTTACATCCCATAAACACAGAGACCGCTACTCTCTGATACTTACCCAACATGGACAATAGGGGACCTTCAACTGAAGTGCTGGACCGAGGCTTAAGAACAGGTACAGTTTTATGTGCCCTTATATAACACTTTACGGCTTTCTAGCAAGTGTTTCTGATGTGATTACATACTCGCAGCGGGATGACAATGCAATGAGTAAGTTCAGGCCCCATTAACCCCCCACCATCGGGAAGATATTTTACCTGCTCCACGATCCGGCCGCATCTGAGGCTGCCGAAGGTGCCACACAGCCAATCAGTGACTGCGGCGGGGCCGTGCACTGATTGGCTGCACAGGACCTATGGGGATCGGGAGCCTAAGATGGGGCCTGTTTGTGGACCAGGTAAAATATCTTCCCCGCGGTGGGGGTTAATGCGCCTGGCACTTACATACTCGCAGCAGGATGACAGTACCGCTGTATGTAATCACATTGGAAATGACAGGGCAGGTATCCGCAGCGGATTTCGTTATGTGTGAAAAACAAATGTGCTGTGCTCTGTGCTGTAGCAACATCATACTTATGTATACATTTTATATTACTTTTTTTAAGATAAAATAACAAATTTTAACCACATCTTGCTGCAGACATGCATTTATTTGTTAGAATTTTTTTCTTTCTCATCTTTTAAGATAGCTTTTAGATAATGCTTTTAATTTTCAAATAAAAGAGATTTATGAGTAGTGATGAATGCTTGCATGAATATTCAAGTTTTACTGTTTCGTTCAAACTTGTTTGAAGACCCGGACTTTAAACCGAACTTTTGCATGAACCTGGACCCCATTAAAGTCAATAGGGGCCAGAATAATGAGTGTTGGAAGGGGTAGAGGGCTGCAAATGCAACCAAAATTTGGGTTAACAACAAAAAAACAGGTTAGGAACCCTTCCGCCCCTCTATGACGCGGCTCCATTAGAATCAATAGAGCTGCATCTTAGAGGGGCAGGGGTTTCCTCCCACTGGGCCGGCCCGCTTCCAGACCTTCACCCCTGGCCAGTGCCCGGGAATAGAAAGGAGTGGGAACCGGGTAGCGGTTCAAAAAAGTACCACAGCACTGGCTTCTTCTCACCAGTACCTTAAAAAGACAAATCAGATTAAATCCAAAAATACATGGCATCCCTGTCACCGATGAGGGCTTCAAAAAGAAGTCCGTACGCAAAGTGGTTTGAGCTGTATTATTTGCAGAAGATGGGGAGAAGGAGGAGGTCAGGCTGATCTTGTTTATTGTGTATAGCATTCCAAGATCTCCATAAGGGTCCAATTACACAGAAAGATTATCTGCCAAAGATTTGAAGCCAAAGCCAGGAATGGATTTAAAAAGAGGAGAAATCTTTTCTTTATGACCTGTTCTCTGTTTATAGTCTGTTTCTGGCTTCGGCTTCAAATCTTTGGCAGGTAATCTGTCAGATAATCTTTCTGTGTAAATGGACCCTAAAGTATTGGACTTCTGAGTCTAATGGTGGTTTTACACGGAGCGATAATTCGCCCGATCGCACGATTAACGATTTTGAATGAACAATGTTTTTTTTTATAACGATCAGCGTTTAGACGGAGCGATACATCGTACGGAAAAATCGTTATGTGATCGTTTTGCGTTCGCTTAAGCCTATCTCACACATAGGTGAAATTGTTGAAAGAGTGTTTAGACGGAACGATCTGTGAATTTTTTGCGAACGATCAATGACGATTTGAAAACTTGTTGAAAGATCAAAATGAACGATTTCTCGCTCGTCGCTTGATCGTTCGCTGCGTTTACACGTACGATTATCGTTCAAATTCGAACAATAAATCGTTCCGTGTAAAACCACCATTAGAAAGAGAGGAGTAGGGGAGTGGAGTAAGGGTCCATTTACACAGAAAGATTATCTGACATTATCTGCCAAAGATTTGAAGCCAAAGCCAGAACAGACTACAAACAGAGATCAGGTCATAAAGGAAAGCCTGAGATTTCTCCACTTTTCAAATCCAATCCTGGCTTTGGCTTGAAATCTTTGGCAGATAATCTGTCAGATAATCTTTCTGTGTAAATGGACCCTAATGCTAAGTTTACATGGAACGATAATTGGCCCAAACGTACGATTAACGATGTCGGGGTAACGATTTTTTTCCCATAACGATCAGCATTTAGACGGTACGATATGTCATACGGAAAAATCATTTTGCGATCACGCGCCCGCAGCCCGGCCCTCCGCTCATCCGCACCCTGGCCCCACGGTCAACCGCAGCCCCCCGCCGCCGCTCTGATTGCTCCGATCGCCACCCCCCCCCCCCCCCCGCCGCGAGCATACGTTACCATTACTTCGAAATCCCCGACTCCCCTCTTCAGTGCATTGATTGGCTGAAGAGGAGCCGTTTGAAATTCGCAGCTCCCCTCTTCAGCCAATCAATGCAAGGCAGCACTGATTGGCTGAAGAGGAGCCGCTTGAAATTCCCAGCTCCCCTCTTCAGCCAATCAATGCAAGGCAGCACTGATTGGCTGAAGAGGAGCCGTTTGACATTCCCGACTCCCCTCTTCAGCCAATCAATGCAAGGCAGCACTGATTGGCTGAAGAAGAGCCGTTTGAAATTTCCGGCTCCCCTCTTCAGCCAATCAATGCACTGAAGAGGGGAGTCGGGGATTTCGAAGACCTGCTACGCGGAGAAGGCAACGTATGCTCGTGGCCGGGGCGGCGATTAGAGCAGCAGCAGGGGTGGCGATTGGAGCGGCGGCAAGGGTGGCGATCGGGGCGGCAGGGGTGGCGATCGAGCCGGCGCAGGGGGCTGCGGATGAGCGGGGGGCCAGGCGGTGGGCGGCCGGACTATCGCACGACGACTGTTTACACGGAACGATCGGCGAATTTTTTGCGAACGACGATTTAAGAACATGTTAAAAGATCAAAATGAACGATTTATCGATCGTTCACCGCGTTTACACGTACGATTATCGTTCGAATTTGATCGTTATCGCGAAAATTCGACCGATAATCGTTCCGTGTAAACGTAGCATAAGGCTTGGAGTGAGATTTCCTATTAAGTATGTTTCTAGGGGTTTAGGGCAACATTGGAGTATGTTTTGAAACTTGTCATATTAGCAGCCAATCTGTGTAGTTTAAATGGAATGTCTCGCATAGATTTTCTTTTACTGGGGTTAAATACTAAAACGTGTCCTTTTTTTCTCTAATCTGTTTTTTTCTTTTCTGACTAATGTTATTATTTCATTTTGTACATTGTTGGGGGGCGACCATTTTGCCTGAGCTCATTTTTCCATCTTTTGGGGACAAGCTACACAGACTCATAGACATAGACGACAACAGACATAGGGGAGATTTATCAAACATGGTGTAAAGTGAAACTGACTCAGTTGCCCCTAGTAACCAATCAGATTCCACCTTTTCCAGTCTGTGAGGAATGAATCTGTGGAATCTGATTGTTTGCTAGGGGCAACTGAGCCGGTTTCACTTCATACCATGGTTGATAAATCTCCCCAATAGTCTTTCCCCTTGAGATGAAGGAAAAAAAATACTGAGCATACTCTGTGAACTTTGAAGAGGTCATTCCACAGGGAGCAGCTATTGTTTTTTTTACAGGTGCTCTTTATCTACTGGTGTCACATGTCACTGTAACACAGTACAGATCACTTTACAGCAGCCTCCTCTTATCACCATAGACAGAACAGGAAGTGTCAGCCTAGATTTAGACCCAATGGTGAGAATAAAAACTACAAGATTTCGGGATTTATATTTTTTTTAATATAGAAATAGTAAAATGGAAAATTAGAAAAAAAAAAACATAACCAAAAAATACGTTTAACATAAAAAGTCAATTTATACAATAGGTTAGTTTCTGATGACACATTCCCTTTAAGGACTAGAAGGTTTATCCCTCCACTAAATGTAGGTTGTAGTAAGATTCGCTATCCAATTCTCTATCTTTTTCCTCACCATATACATGTTCTAATCATTGCGTTAGTTTTCGGTCCTTTTGTCCTAAGTGTAATGGAAGGGTGTTGAACAGATATGAGGGAAAGAGATAATTTTGCATTGGTTGGCCCTGCCTATAAAAGATTTAGTAGTTCCAAGTGTGAATGCAATCTTGTAGGGATTTTAGGTAGGCATTAATGTAGTGTTCAAAGGGTATGGTTTAGGGGGAGATCTGGGAATTTGAGAATTTTGCCTCAGATTGCGGCAGATTCTCAGGTCTCTGAGGGGGCTGGGCCAGCTGCCCACCGCTTGCTCCACGCACAAACTTGCACCAGCACAACACAGCGCCACTGCTGCCTGAGCTCCCCTCCTCTTAGGCTATATTCACACACAATTAGTGCAGCCCGCGGCCTGCAATACGAATGTGCATCTGTAGTGCTCTATGCTTCACGGAGCACTATATTGCCGCTTCATTACTATAAAGCGATCCTAGCAGCTCCTATTTTTTGTGGCACAGATTGAGGCCCTGTACAGACGTATGAACGGGGCCATTAAATACCATTGGTCCTATTTTCTGTTCGCAATTGCATGCAATTACGTATCTAATAAATATCCATCTAGACAGTCCCATATATATAGACATATAGAGCTCATAGAGAATGACAGAGCGCTGGACTCTCCTGTCATTCTCTATGAACGTTGGACTCATCTCTCAGCGCGCGCGCCGGGCTGCAGCGGCTGAGATCTCTGTGACCCGACCGGATCCAGAAGCGGGACCGGGCAGGATTAGATGAGTATAGGGGGCTGTAGCGGGGGGTCGGGAGCCTGTCACCCCGGCAAGGGGGGTGATAGGTTCCCTTTAAAGCGAATGTACCTGATGGTACATTTTCTTTTATATTTTTTGGTACTATGCATTTATAGAAATGTGATAGTTGGAATCTTAGACATTAATGGAGCACCTAAAGGCACAGTTGGAATCAGGGTAACATCTGTCAGCTCCCGGGTCCTACCTAAGGTGCTGATAGTGTGCTGTAGCTGGCAGTCCCCTAGTGAGCATGGTGCCTTTTGGTAATTTGTAGTTTGGTAAACCTGTCTATGACAACCCAAATAACCATTTTGCCCTTAGAAGGTGTTAAATCCGTAATAAAATCCTTTGAAATATGTGTCCAAGTTCTGGTAGGCACCGGAAGGAGGTGAAGGAGACCTTCGGGTAACCTATGAGGAACCTTGGACCTGGCACAGCCCTCACATGCTTCTACAAATGATTTCACGTTTCTGGACCAAGGTGGCCACCAGTAATGACGTGAAAGTAAATATTTGGTGCCAGAAATGCCTGGTCTAAGGTTAGTTAATGTCTCTGAACCTTGCGAAAGGACAGCTAACCCCGACCTCAGAGACGTAAATCTCAACAATACCTCAAAGTCAGGTTGAGCTATCGGAGTTTCAGAAAAACACCTCTTAAAGCGACTCTGTACCCACAATCTGCCCCCCATAAACCGCTTGTACCTTCTTATAGCTGCTTTTAATCCAGGATCTGTCCTGGGGTCCATTCGGCAGGTGCAGCTCTGTGTCAAATTGGGGTGTCCTAGAGTGTCTGTGCATTAGACTTAGACGCCTCTTTACTTTTAGGAATGCCCCTGGCAGCATTTTTCCTATTCATCACCTGTCTGAACACTGCACATGTACTGGATCGTTAAGGCACCTGTGCAGTGTTCTGACAAAGGATGAATAGAAAAAAACGAACTGGTGCTTTGACAGCTTAGCGTAGAAATGATTTTGTCTGAGCAATTCCATAACCTTGTGGACATGACTTATGTGAAGACCAATGTGAACAAAATATTAAAATATCATCAGGGTATACCACCAAGAAATGACCCAGATATTCACGAAATATATCCTTAACAAAGAGCTGAAACACTGCTGGTGAATTACATAACCAAAGTGGCATAACAAGATATTCAAAGTGCCCCTCTGGGGTATTGAAGGCAGTTTTCCATTCCCCCCCCCCCCCCCCTCCTTTATTCTTATCAGATTATAGGCTCCCCGTAAGTAGATCTTGGAAAACCATTGAGTCCCCACAATCTGCTTAAACAAATCTGGAATAAGAGGGAGAGGATTTTGATTTTTGACAAATATTTTATTTAGTTCCAGATAATCAATACAAGGACGCAACCCGCCATCTTTTTTCCCAACAAAGAATCCTTTGCCCAGAGAACAGGAGGGACGGATATGACCCTTACGCAAACTATGCAAATCAAGAGTCTGTGGAGTCTCGGTTGCGAGTCTCAAAACACGGGATAGCCAAATATCTCTAGCCTGTTGCCATGGGGTGCCTCCATGATGGGGAGAGCACCACCCCACCCTGATAAATAGCCCCTTAAGTCCCACTCGGTTGCAAGTATTGGAACACAAACAGGGAAATACCAGGGTGGCCCCTTTTTGTCAATGTCTAACTCAAGGTACGAGTATTGCGATCATGACAAGGGCTTGCCAAGGCAGGCCTCCATCCACAGACAGCCGTTTCGGGGTATTTGCCCCTCGTCAGTGTGGAGTAGGATTCTGGCTAGTTGGGGCAATAACAAATCAACCAACAAAACACAGTAATCACTGAACTCAAGGAGAACAGTGAAAAAAACTCTAATGAAGTACTCAATCAAGTGTCTACACTGATGCCCCCAAAATTTAAATATGCAAATCAAGAGTCCGTGGAGTCTCGGTTGCCACCCTGGTATTTCCCTGTTTGTGTTCCAATACTCGCAACCGAGTGGGACTTAAGGGGCTATTTATCCGGGTGGTGTGGTGCTCTCCCCATCATGAAGGCACCCCATGGCAACAGGCTAGAGATATCTGGCTATCCCGTGTTTTGAGACTCGGAACCGAGACTCCACGGACTCTTGATTTGCATATTTAAATTTTTGGGGGCATAAGTGTAGAGTCTTGATTGAGTACTTCATTAGAGTTTTTTTCACTGTTCTCCTTGAGTTCAGTGATTACTGTGTTTTGTTGGTCCTTACGCAAACTATCCTTGACATACTCCCACATAGCCTCCCTCTCAGGTCTAGATAAATTGAATATTCCCCCCTAGGGTACTTACAATCTGGAACCAAATCTATAGTACAATCATGAGGACGATGTGGGGTAACTCATCCACTGTACCTTCCTTGAAAACATCAGCAAAATCACCTTAAAATTCTGGAATCTCTCCTTCCTTAGGACAACATGCTGCCAAACATAAAGAAATGCAATGAGAAGCACATCCTGGCCCGCACTGAATGAATTCCCTGTTGGACCAATCGAACACTAGATTATGTTAATCCAACCAGGGCAAACCTGAAATAATTTCTGAAGACAAATTTTCCATAATCAAGAAATCGAGCATTTCAAAATGAACTGACCCCACTTTTACATCAAGATGAAGAGTAATGTACCATACTTTAGCTTGAGCCAACAGGGTGAAATCCGCTCCAGTTTTGTTCAACGGACATTTAAGCTGAAGTGGACATGCCCCCAACCTGGACTAAAAGGCAGAATTAATAAAATTAGCAGAAGCTCCCAAATCAATATGAGCATACCTGGAGATGCAAATATCTCCCAATGTTAAGGAAATAGGTAACATCAGTTTATTTTTCTAATCGAGAGTTACCTGTGCACCTGAATGACCCCCTCGATAGTCACTCAGGCGCTGCAGCTTTCCGGCAGGGGTCCAGGTCTGGAGGTGCACTCCCTGGTGTAGTTTTCAAAATGGTGTCCATTTAGGGGTGTCTTTTATATGTTGGCACTCCAGAGACTCCTGAAGTGGTACTGTGAAAAAATGTCCAAATATAAAGGAGGCTTCATAATTCACTGTGACCTCCTTTATGTCTAAGGCTTATGGTTAAAGCGTAACTGTCATTTCAGGGTCATTTTTCTGAAACCTTAAATATCAACAGTTCAAGCGATTTTAAGAAACTCTGTAATAGGTTTTATGTACTAAAAGAGTTTCCTTCTGTACTGAAAAAGCAATCTCCTAGCCTCCCCCCTCACATCAAATGAAGCAGGATTTCTGTCTCCATTATGTGGCAATGGAGAGGGGAGGGGCTGTTAGGAGTGACTGAGCACGGAGGATTTCTGCAAAGCACAACAGCCTGCAATCTTCTCTCAGTAAGTTCATAGATAAGCACTGACCTTTCTGACCCCAGAATCCTGCGGTTTAGGTGCCCAGAGAGTCTACAAACAGCTGACCTTCATGTCACCTCTTCCTGCTTCCTCATCTCCCTCGGCCCCTCCCCCCTTCATAGGCTTACAATGGAGAGAGCAGAGCCCGTCTTGACTGGCTTCTCTGTAATGAAGACGTGTTTGCCTGATAATGCACAGATAAGAAGTCAGGGGGGGGGGAGGCTGGGAAATTGCTTCTTGAGTACAGAAGGAGGCTTTTTTGGCTGATGAAACCTATTACAGAGTTTCTTAAAATCGCTTATACTACTGATTTCTGCAATAAAAAAACATGACAGTTACGCTTTAAGTACTGCATAATCAGGGCAATAAATATTGTGGTGGATTTTTCTGGTGTGAATATAAATATTAAGCCCTTAACGAACACGAGTGTATATTTACTCCCTAAGGTCGTTAAGGGAGTTTAGAGGGGGCCGCAACGACCCCGCTCTGAACCGCCCAAATCCTGGGTGCTTTATGCAGCGTGGGACCGCTGCTATAAGCAGGCACAGTCCGATCGCCGTGTCCACTAATTAGCTTTCTAAATGCAGCTGTCAAAGTTGACAGCTGCATTTAAAAAGCAGCTTTTCCCATTCCCTGATGTCTAGTGTGGGGGATCACCCCCCGCGACGAGGTCACTGAGGGGCGATCCCCGCATCTGAAGCCGGCCGGAGTCTGCACCGTTATGGCGCTAATCCTGGCTCGGCATTCTACTGCTTTCGGCTGCAGTAGCTGAAAGCAATAGAATGCCTTTCTCATTGATCTATGCCAGGCATGTCCAAAGTCCGTCCGGAGGGCCATTTGCGTCCCGCGTTCCGAACTTTTACGGCCCCCCAGGTATCCAGCTTGCTATTATCTGCCTGTGTTATAAAGCATATAGCATGTAGCATGTAAAATGGTCGGCCCTCGCACATGTTCAAGTCATCAAATTTGGCACTCTTCGAAAAAAGTTTGGACATGCCTGATCTATGCAGTATGACACCCAAACTATTCATTTATTTCATTCCAGATCACGCACGGTAAACGGTGTACCTGCAAAAACAAAAATTCCAAAGTGCATATGTGCAATCAAGGTACCGATAGAAAGTACAGATCATGACACTTCACACAGCCCCATAGACCAAAGGATAAAAGCTATAAGCATGGGAATAGAGCGGTTTTAGGGAACATATATTTTTTTTAAAAGGTTTGAATTTTTCAAAAGCCATCAAATAAAATAAAAATTATACAAGTTACATATCGTTGTAATCGTACCGACTTGAGGAACATATATAACAAGACCGTTTTACCCCAGGGCGAACAGAGTAAAAAAAAAAAAATGCATTTTTTTTTTCAATTTCACCACACTTAAAGCGTAACTGTCATTTCAGGGTCATTTTTCTGAAAACATTACAGAGTAACTGTCATGTTTTTTTTTATTGCAGAAATCAGTAGTATAAGCGATTTTAAGAAACTCTGTAATAGGTTTTATCAGCCAAAAAAGCCTCCTTCTGTACTCAAGAAGCAATTTCCCAGCCTCCCCCCACCTGACTTCTTATCTGTGCATTATCAGGCAAACACGTCTTCATTACAGAGAAGCCAGTGAAGACGGGTTCTGCTCTCTCCATTGTAAGCCTATGAAGGGGGAGGGGCTGAGGGAGCAGGAAGAGGTGACATGAAGGTCAGCTGTTTGTAGACTCTCTGGGCACCTAAAACGTTAAATTCAGGTGTCAGAAAGGTCAGTGCTTATCTATGAACTTACTGAGAGAAGATTGCAGGGTGTTGTGCTTTGCAGATATCCTCCGTGCTCAGTCACTCCTAACAGCCCCTCCCCTCTCCATAGCCACATAATGGAGACAGAAATCCTGCTTCATTTGATGTGGGGGGGGAGGCTGGGAGATTGCTTTTTCAGGACAGAAGGAAACTCTTTTAGTACATAAAACCTATTACAGAGTTTCTTAAAATCGCTTGTACTGTTGATATTTAATGTTTTCGGAAAAATGGCCCTGAAATGACAGTTACGCTTTAAATATCAACAGTTCAAGCGATTTTAAGAAACTCTGTAATAGGTTTTATGTACTAAAAGAGTTTCCTTCTGGACTGAAAAAGCAATCTCCCAGCCTCCCACCTCACATCAAATGAAGCAGGATTTCTGTCTCCATTATGTGGTTATGGAGAGGGGAGGGGCTGTTAGGAGTGACTGAGCACGGAGCAGCCCTGCAAAGCACAACACCCTGCAATCTTCTCTCAGTAAGTTCATAGATAAGCACTGACCTTTCTGACCCCAGAATCCAGCGTCTTAGGTGCACAGAGAGTCTACAAACAGCTGACCTTCATGTCACCTCTTCCTGCTCCCTCATCTCCCTCGGCCCCTCCCCCCTTCATAGGCTTACAATGGAGAGAGCAGAACCCGTCTTCACTGGCTTCTCTGTAATGAAGACGTGTTTGCCTGATAATGCACAGATAAGAAGTCAGGGGGGGAGGCTGGGAGATTGCTTCTTGAGTACAGGAGGCTTTTTTGGCTGATGAAACCTATTACAGAGTTTCTTAAAATCGCTTATACTACTGATTTCTGCAATAAAAAAAAAACATGAGTTACGCTTTAATTTTTTTCTGGTATTGCAGTGTACTTTTTGCAAAAATTCAGCCTGTCATTGCAAAGTACAATTAGATAAAAATAAGGGCTCATGTGGGTTTCTAGGTGAAAAAGCACTTTAAAGCACAAGGCCTTTAACCCTTTGAGGATCAGGCCCAAAATGACCCAGTGGACCGCGCAAATTTTGTTCTTTGCGATTTTGTTTTTCCCTCCTCCCCTTCAAAGAGCTCTAGCACTTTCAGTTTTCTATCTACAGGCCATGTAAGTGCTTGTTTTTTACAGGAATAGTTGTACTGTGTAATGGCGTCATTCATTTTACCATAACATGTATGACAGAACCCCAAAAATATTTTTTATGAAGATATAAATTGGTGAAATCGTAAAAAAGAATGCAATATGGTAATGTTTGGGGGGTTCCTGTGTCTACGTAATGCACTATATGGTAACAGCGACATGACACTATTATTCTATAGGTCAGCCCGAACACAACCATATGCAGGTTTACACAGATTCTCTAATGATATATATATTTTTAATGAAATACTTTTTTTGGGCAATTAATTATTAACAAAATGGGCCTATTGTGATGCTTCTAACAGTTTTATTTTTTACCTACGGGGCTGTCTTTTTTCGCCATGATCTCTAGTTTTTATTAATACCATATCTGTGAAGATTAGACGTTTTGATCACTTTTTATAGATTTTTTTTTTTTATATATATAATGTAACAAAATCATTAATCCGCGCACTTTTTACCCTTTTTTCGTGTATGCCGTTCGCTTGTTATATTTTAATAGACCAGACAATTACGCACGCTATGGAATATTATATGTTTATTTATTTATTTATTTTTTCATATGTTTTATTTATACAATGGAAAAGGGGGGTGATTTCAACTTTTATTGGGGGAGGGGCTTTGGGGTAGTGTATTAGTGATTTTTACTTTTTAATTTTTTTTTTTTTACACATTTGAAGCCCCTTTGGGGGACTTTTACATTCATTACTTTGATTTTTACACTGATCATTGCTATGCCATAGGCGCTCTGCTCATTGAGCCTGCCTGTGCAGTGACCAGAGCACCGATCGGACCGCACAGAGGCAGGTGAGAGATCTCCGGCGGTCGGTTTTAACAATCGGGAATCACCCCCACGGCGTTTGAGGAGTTAATGGCACGCTGCAGCGTGTCATTAACGGTGAGTTGTCGGCTGCTGATTGCAGCCAGCCCCCACCTGCTATGAAGCTTCATAGCTCAGGATGTACCGGTACGTCCTTGGTCGTCTAGGGGTTAAAACAAGGAGAAAAAGCAAAAATAGAAATTGGTCCGGTTTTTAAAGGGGTTAATACAGTAATTAACTTAAAGGGGTTGTTCAGTGTAATGGTGCGTTTACACGGGCAGATTTATCTGACAGATTTTGGAAGCCAAAACCTGGAATGGATTAGAAAAGAGAAGAAATCTCAGTATTTTCTCTATGACCCGTTCCCAGTTTAGGTCTGTTTCTGGCTTTGGCTTAAAAAAAATCTGTCAGATAAATCTGCCTGTGTAAACGCACCATTAGGTAACCTAATAAAATGCTGCTATTATGTAGAAAATAAAAAGCCCAGTGCTTAACTCTTCGTGTTCCCCGCTGACTGCAGCCCCTCCACTTAGGAGAGAAACTCGCCTCGGGAGTGACAGACCACTTAGCCAATCACAGACTGAGACAGGGCACCACTGCAGCCAGTTACTGGCTCAGCATGCCGTCACTCCCCAGGCAAGATTGTCTTGGAAGTGGACCGGCTGCAGTTAGTGGGGCACACCAGCGACACCACAGGAAGACAATGGGGGAGCATGGAGAGGAGAGCTTGGAGCAGGTAAGGTAAGGCTCTTACTTGTTTTCTACATAAAAGCAGTAGTACAAGTGGTACCTTGGTTTAAAAGTAAGGGCCCTTGCACACTCAGCAATTCTCGAGGAATTGTAGCTGAAAGATTTCAGGCAGAATTTAAGCAGAATTTAAGCCCCCCATTGACTTCTATAGGATTCCTCTAGCAGATCTACAGCAGAAAATTCTGCTCGGAAATTCTGCAGTGTGAACAACAGAGCAGAAAACCCATTGAACACAATGGGACTTTGCTCTGTACATATTTTACGGGAGGAATTTCAAGCTGAATTCCTCGCCTTTTCCTCAGTGTGCACCTACCCTAACTTGGATTGAGTGTTATGGTTTAAGAACTCAGTTTTTCAAAATTGTGACTGGGTTTAAGAGCATTGCTTTGGTTTAAGAGCTCCCAGTACGTGGTTGAAGGTGGAGTGGGGGAGGGGCAGGGTCTGCATAGTGTGGTCTACAGCACTGTACTCTGACCCAGGAAGTCTCCCTCACCTTCCAAATCATGACAGATCCACTTCTGGCTGGGGCTTACATCAAGGGACAGGACTGTGGAGGTAATCTCTCTATAGCTGTAACCCCTCTCTCCCCGGACAGAGAGTGCTGCATGCATGTGCCCACATCTGTCCTGCTGATTCCTTCATGCTCCCTGCAGTCTCTGTCCGCCCTTGTGTTTCCAATCCTCTCCATTATGGGAATCTGCAGCTCCGTCCTTGTATTTACAAACTGCGGCTGTTTTTTTAAGGTTTATGCTCTTGCTATACATTATACACCATATGCTGATTGCTATACTGTACAGTTTCTTATAATATCACATATCCAGCTGTTTCTAAATCTTTGTTTTACATGTTATTCAGAATAAAAATTATATATATTTTTGGGGTGTGGAACCAATTGTCTGCATTTCAGCAATTTCTTATGGGAAGTTTTGCTTTGGTTTAAGAGGGGATTTGGATTACAAGCAGCATCCCAGAACAAACTATGCTCGTAATCCAAGGCACCACTGTATATTAAAGTGACTCTGTACCCACAATCTGACCCCCCAAACCGCTTGTACCGTCAGATAGCTGCTTTTAATCCAAGATCTGTCCTGCGGTCCGTTCGGCAGGTGATGCAGTTAATGTCATAAAAAACAACTTTTAAACTGGCAGCCCCATGCCCTTTGGCCGTGGCCTACATTGCTGCAAGTTTAGCAGTGAGATCTGCTACGAGTTAAAGGGGTTATTCAGCACTACAAAAACATGGCCACTTTTCCCCCTACTGTTGTCTCCAGTTCAGGTGCAATTTGCAATTAGGCTCCTTTTACTTCAATGGAACTGAGTTTCAAAACCCCACCCAAACTGAAAACAACAGTAGGGGGAAAGTGGCCATGTTTTTGTAGCGCTAGATAACCCCTTTAAGGTCCTGGCAGGCCCCTGGGACTACATACTCGCAAGTATGTAATGCAGCAGCCCACTTAACCACTTCGGCACCCGTGCTGTCTGTATATACATTACACCTCTCCTTGCTGCACAGGATCACAGTATTCTACTCTCCCGCCCAGCCAGTGTGCTGCCCAGCCATTGACTGGCTGGGCAAAAGAGCAGGACACCGGGACCCCATGCAGCAAGGAGAGAGGTGATGTATACACAGACAGCGCGGGAGCCGAGCGGCAGCCGAAGAGGTTAAGGGGGCGGCTGCATTACATACTCGCAGTGGTCTTTCAGACCGCTTCGAGTATGTAGTCCCAGGGGCCTGCCAGGACCTTAACTTGTAGCGGATCTCGCTGCAAAATTCGCAGCAAGATTTCCGCTGCGAGTCGGTACGTGTGAGCCCACCCTAATAATGACTCTTAAAGCAAAATAGAGGCGGCATTTAAAAAAAGAATAAAAAAATATTCAATTTTAACCCATTTTTTTTCTATACCATAGCAAGGGACTTAAAGAGGACCTGTCAGCCCCGGTGACGGGGTGACAGGCTCCTGACCCCCCGTTAGAGCCCCCTGTACTCACGTGATCCCGCCGGGTCTATATCGGCGCCCAAAGCCCGGCACGCGCGCTCATCAGATAAGTACAACACTCATAGAGAATAACAGGAGAGTCCAGCGCTCCGTCATTCTCTATGAGCGTTGGACTCATCTGAGGAGCGTGCGCGCCGGGCTGCAGCGGCTGAGATCTCCGTGACCCGACCATCTCCAGAAGCGGGACCCGGCGGGATTAGGTGAGTATAGGGTGCTCTAACGGGGGTCGGGAGCCTGTCACCCCGGCACGGGGGCTATTTTTTCATATGGCCAGGGAGGAGGTGGCTGAAAGAAAAGACGTCCACTCACCTCCCTGGTTCCAGCGGCGGGTCCCGCAACGCGTCGCTCCGGTTCCCGGCCGCTTCCGGGTGTCTGACGTGGGCCCGAGACGGGACGTCTCAGGTCCGCTAAGCCACTCAGTGAAGGAGGCGGGAGGTGAGTGAACGTCTTTTCTTTCAGCCACCTCCTCCCCGGCCATATGAAAAAAAATAGCCCCCAGGCTGGACAACCCCTTTAAGAAGTGCAATAAGTGCAATAGCCCTAAGGCAATGTGGAAATCATGGATATAGTCATTGGCTGTATCCATGCTTTCCAGACAACCTTGGAGCTTTATCCAACTTCAGCAGCCCCCGCTAATCAAATACCGAACGTTCGGGTTGGGGTCGACTCGAACCCGAACCCAGTTTGCTCATCTCTATTCATGAACTTTTTAAGTCTACCTCTTAGCGAGCACCACTCAGCGCACCTCATAGGTGCACTTGTACAAGACGCCGTACCAATATAGCACCAGTCTCCATCAGGTTCCTATCAATATCCTTACTTTTCCCCCACTGACTCGTAGTTTTGTCAGGTCACATCTTTTAAAGTAATTTGTGTATTATAGTCTGTGGCCTAGATTTATCAATGGTTTTGGCCACAGCTCAGATTTCCTTTTACCAGAGCCTGTTATTTTATGATGAGCTGTGATTGGCTGCTATGGGCAAAACCATGGCACGTGGCCTGAATGTCAGAACTACCAAGACAAAACTCTGTATTTACACTCTGCAATACAGCAATGCCATTTTAAAATCAGTGTTTTCTTTAATGAAACCCAAAACTGTTAATACATTGTCATGGCAGGTTAGTAAATATTCTGGCATAAACTTCACTTCAGTTTTTGAAAGAGGTTTCAGAAATGTTAATACTGCTTACAAAACTATACTATGTATACATAACAAGAAAACGGTACAGATTACAAATTTTATTCCAATGCTAATAAATGGCAAGGTTAAAGTTTACCAAAGCCGAGTAAAGAACTCGTAGCATAAGTTTATAATGTAGCATTTCCCAGTTCGTTTCAGTAGGGATATTCCCAAAGTAATACATTTAGAAAAAGTATTTCAGAGTAGGAATTTGACCAAACGTTTATGGCATAGTCACAAATCTGATGATAGGAGAGCTTTGGCACCATCATCATGGTGGCCAGTTATAGTTTATTTTCCCAATACCCTGCGGTAAAGACCATTTTACATGGGACAATTATCAGCTTTAGCATGGGTTCACACCACGGAATCGCAGATTTCACCCTACGAGTTTGCGGCAAAATCCACTAAGATTCCTGTACTTAGTTTGAATAGGTTTACATACTCGCAGCAGAATTTTCATCCCACTTGGAGTATGTAAATGCCAGACCCCATAACCCCTGCAGTGGCCTGGTTCATGCATTACTGGTCTACACTCTGGCCTGCTTCTGGAGCTCCCGGTATTCCACTTATTGGCTGAGCGGGAGATCAGGATGCCGGGAGCCCCAGAAGCAGGCCAGAGTGTGGACCAGTAATACATGCACCAGGCTCGCAGCGGGATGAAACTGGCAGTATGGGAATTGCAGCTTGAAGTCCGTTATTCCTTTACGTGTGAACCCACCCTAAGAGAGCCAATGAATGGGAGGAAAAGCTTCATTGTCAGCTGATAGCAATGATTTTAATGGCTGCAAATGAAGCAGTTGGGCACACATTTCCCTGTGTAAGGCTATGTTCACACATGCATTCTCATTGCGTTACTGCATAATTTAATTATAGTAATAATTTCACTGCTTGCTAGCCATCCTTTGGAGCGTTAAAGCAATGAAACTCCAATATGTGAGTGCATACCCTCAACAATAGCCAATAAGTTTACACAGATGAATGAATAGAAATGCAGTTAGCCAGTCATTCGTGTGGTCCAGCTGCTTGATGAGTCTAGCCATCTTAGGGTCCATTTACACACAAAGATTATCTGACAGATTTGAAGCCAGAGCCAGGAATGGATTTGAAAAGGAGAAATCTCAGTATTTCCTTTATGACCTGATCTCTGTTTATAGTCTGTTCCTGGCTTTGGCTTCAAATCTTTGGCAGATAATCTTTGTGTAAATGGAGCCTAAAGGCCCAGTAAAGGAGCACAGATGACAGGGATTGGCACTCTTTATTGGGAGCCCGTCGGCCAGTGTAAGATTTTGCTAAACAGGGAAAAGGATCCCCACATATCAGACATATATGGCATATACTGGGAACATGTGAAGAAAGTGTTTGGTTGGAATATGCTTTTTAAAAAAAGGTGCAATAATGTGCCATGAGCTGTTTTTTTTCTCTTTTTTTAAAACTTTTCTACTATTTTGCATGAACATTAAAGCAAATTTATGAGCTGCAACTCATGTTCCAAACTGCTAGGTCAAGGAGACACATGGTACCTATAAATCAAGATATACTTCCAAGATGTAGAAGAATGCTTTTATTCTATGGTACAAAGAGTCAAAGAGACTTTTCCAAGATTTTGAAAAGCTGAAAGGCTTCCCCTCTTTCTTCTGCTTGTTTGACACCAGGAAGCAGAGTCCAAATCAGGCTCAGGTATGGAAGAGAGTTAGGATCCATTTACACAGAAAGATTTTCTGACAGATTAGAAGCCAAAGCCAGGAATGGGTTTGAAAAGAGGAGAAATCTCAGGCTTTCCTTTATGAGCTGATCTGTTTATAGTCTGTTTCTGGCTTTGGCTTCAAATCTGTGGCAGATAATCTGTGTAAATGGACCCTTAAAGTCCTATTACATAGGCCAACTGCGGCCCGACCATTTTAATAAACTAGCACCTATCTACTAGATTGGCGCTCATTTACTGGACCTATTACACGCCCCCCCCCCCCCCCAAAAAAAAAAGTCAATGCAGCCCTTGCCCAAACACCTGATACTTTACCTCTTCACGCTCCCAGTCTTCTCTCCTGTACTCTGCAGCTTCCTGGTCCCAGTGGCAGCAGCGTCTGAGTGGCCTGTCAACTGACAGGCTGCTCAGACACTGCTGCCGCTGGGACCATGAAGCTGCAAAGCACAGGAGAGAAGACCTGGAGCATGGAGAGGTAAAGTATTAGGTGTTTGAACAATAGTCAGCTGTGGGACGTGCATCGTTATTGCATGTAGTGATGCGCGGTCACCACCCAACGATTTTAGGTCCAAACCTAAACCAACAATCAGCCATTTCATTGGCTAATCGTTGTCTCTATTACATGGTGAGATAATTGGCCAATTATCACTCCGTGTAAAAGGGCCCTTAGGGTATGTTCCCACTACAGAACTGCAAGCGGAGGCCACACAGCGGACTTCGCTTGAAGTTCCGCCTGTCCCGTAGACTCAATGATATTCTCAAACGAAATACACAATTGACATGTCATTTCTTTGGGTGAACAGCGGATTTCGTTTAAGAATATCATCGAGTCTATGGGATAGGCAGAACATGAATTTACACCGCATATTCGGCAGAGGGAACATACCTCAAGGAGGCATTTTGCTGCACTTCATGAGCTCAGGAAAGCCTCTTTGTTCTATTGAATTTTTCTATATTCTGGAAGCACAGATGGATAAATGAGATATAACATGTGTCTTCTTGATCTAAGAAGTGTCTGCAGATTGAGGCTATGTTCACACTACGAAAAACTACGGCCGTAGTTCTTGCCGCAGAACTACGGCCGTAGTTTTGAGGGTGGAACATAGCCTTGTTTTCAATGGAATCCCGGCCGGAGCGTACACACATCGTATACGCTCCGGCCAGGATCCCATACGCCGCCGCAAACAACTGACAAGTCAGTTTTCTGCGGCCGGAATTCAGTGAATTCTAGCCGCAGAAAGCTCTGTCAGTTCACACAGTGAAGCGAGCGGCTCCGGCCGCTTGCTTCACTGTGTGCTATGGGAAGCTCTGATGCGGGCGCATCAGAGCACCGCGGCCGAAAGTTCATCCGGCCGATAAAGTACCGGCCAAGATGATCCGGCCAGAGACCGGCCGTTCCGTGACACGGCTGGGGTCACGGAATGGCCGGTCTCTTACGCAGTGTAAACATAGCCTAAATTGTGAATTGCAGTTTATAGATTCCCTTTAAGGCTAGGACTACCAGATTACATGTGTGACATTAGATTTGATATTAGCTGCATGATATTGAGATCTTTTTCTTGCTGAAATTTGGCAGGTTTGGATTTCTGCAATCATTTTCATGGTAAGTGGTGCATGGCAATGTGACCGCAATCATCCAAATTAGTTGCAACGTAGCAGCATGGCCACAATTTGCCGTATTGTCCCAGCTTTAGGTTTACTATAGCCAAGCAAAAGTATTCCTAGCTCAGATATTAATGAGCCCTTCAACATTAACCAAACGGTTTATGGCAACCTAATCCTGGCAAAGGACCATTGTGACATTGAGTAAAACAAGCAAACTTTGGCTGCTTCTCCAAATTCAGGCTCTGTATACAGACATATAGGATAACTTATGAATAGGTTAACAGGGTGAATGTTAGACAGGTTTTACAATAGAATGCCTTTTCTGAGGTTAAACAACAAAACATTTTATATGGTACTTTGTAACAGACATTATACAAAAAGACAAAAAAAAAAAAAAAAGGTGTGCAAAAAAACAAGACAATTGTTCTTTTTACAGTATACAGCCTTCTCTTTTGTTAGAGGGAAATGATAGATATGTAAATTTGGGGTGTGGGAGGTTCTATAGAAATGGTTTGCGTAGGCTTTAGTGTTCGATTGTTGTTAATCTTCTCACAAATTTGCAACTTTTCTTGTATTTTGCAAAAAAAAAAAAAAAAAAAAAAGTAGTGTTTACCGGTGAAATCATTTATATATCCCCCCTGTTCTGTTTTATTTTTATCCGTTTTATTAGCAGTGCCACCTTAGGATTAAGGCTTGTGACTTGAGATACATGCATACTTAGTGAAGGGGACTTTTATGTGTTTTATTAAAAAAAAAAAAAAAAAGTATATTGAAAAAAATAAAAATTAGCAAATTGCTAGAAGCAATAACTTTGTTAGTTAGAGGTATAATATATTCTTTTAGCTTTATGGGTAAAATTAGCTTTTTAAATGACATCTACCTGCTATAATTTTGATGAATTTGACAAAATACATTTGGTCTATATGCATGCATATACTTATGCTAATTTCTCTAGTTCTAATAAAACCTAAAATTTAGTAACATTCTCCGAGGGAATGGCAAACCAATACTAGGGGACACTACTACTGTTTGCTGTAAAAAGTCTACAGAAAAACGGTCATGTTTATTTTAAAAATAATTGATATCTGAGCTAGACTTTTTGTCAAATACACATTTTAGTGTAAGTTTAAAGCTACAATTCAGAAAATTGCTAATTACTATAAACAGTCCATAGTACAACATTTCTAAGTAACACATTACTGTATATCAGCATGTACAGTGAAGGTCTCACTCCAAGATATGGTGGACAGCTCTCAAATGCCTCTTCACTCTACGTTTCTCCTGAAAGCTCTTTCCGCAAAGTGGACAATTATGTGGCCGCTCTCCGGTGTGCACTCTCTTATGTTTAGAAAAGTTGGAAGAATTATTAAATCTTTTGTAACACACGTCACACTGAAAAGGCTTTTCACCGGTATGGATGCGTTGGTGACTAGACAGAGCGGACGACTGAGTGAATCCTTTGCCACAAACTTGACAGACAAAAGGCCTTTCCCCCGTGTGAACCCTCAAATGCTCTTTTAAGTCTGTAGCCCTTTTAAACCGTTTGGAGCACACAAAACAAATGTAGGGTTTAGATTCCATTTCGAAAAATTGACACCCATCTTGGTCAAAGTTATTTATGTTAGAGTCCCAATGCTCCATACTTCTTTCTAGGATCAGGTCTTCTTGGTCTGCCCCATCTGAAACACTGAGGGGTAAATCACTCTCGATATTTTCATTGTCACCCTGAATTAACTCCTCAGCAAGTAGTGTATTCTCATTTGGAGACTGGATCTCTTTCTCATCCATCTCAACTTTAGGCTTAGGATCTTTTATCGGGTATTGAAATGAACATCTGGCAAGACCAACCACACCATCATCATCATCACATTCATCATCAGTAGTATCAGATATTTCCACATATATGTCTTGTGCTTCTTTAGTGTAATAGTTGACATTTTCAGCTTCAGATGACGCAGTATTGCTACATTCAAATGTGGGGGACCTAGAAAACTTTGGTTTAATGCTTCCCTCTGCGTTTGTGTGAAATACAGTTTCACCGTTTAAGATGGAGTATTCTGAAACCAGGTCTACTTCATTCTGAAAGTGCACCATTTGTATTGCCTTAATGTCAGTCAAGTTAAAGGGTTGTCTCGCTTTAAAGCTACTTGTCGTTATGGAAGGGGTGACTTCATTCATAATTAATTTCTCGTTACTTTTCTCAGGCGTTTTCTTTTCAGATACAAATTTAATATCGTCATCGTTTAGCACCATTTTACCTAGATCTTTTCGGTTTAAAAACGCACACACGCCATTCGGATAGCTCATGCCATTTTTAATTCGAAGCGGCTGTTTTGAATGAAAGATTTCATCCGTTTTCACTTTCGCAATAATATCTTGTACCGAATGTGTACGCTGATGCTTTTTGAAATTCGAAGAATTGTTAAAAGTCTTACCACAAACATTACAATGAAATGGCTTCTCCCCGGTATGAATTCTCATATGTCCTGTCAAGACCGAAGACTGAGTGAAACACTTGTCGCATATTCTGCAGCGGTATGGCCGTTCTCCAGTGTGAACTCGCTCGTGGTCTTTCAAGTCTGACGTACGCTTAAAAGCTTTTTCACAATAGGAACATGCATATGGCTTTTCGGGCAGTAATACACCGCTTACCTGCTCTTGATTTGTTAGATCTTCTGGCTGACTATGAAGGTGTTTGTGTTTAATAAAATTCGAAGCATCTTTAAATACCTTTCCACATATATCGCAAATATAGGTTTTTTCTATGACGTGAGTACGTTTATGGATTAATAAAGAGGAAGACTGGGTGAAGGCTTTGGCACATAATTCACATTTATAAGGTCGTTCATTTGTGTGTACATTATAGTGGTCTTTTAAGTTAATACTATTCTGAAATGGATGTCCACAGATCTGGCATTCTAAACAATTATTGCCAATATGTATATGTTCATGAAACAACATCTCGGACATATATTCAAATTTTTCAGAACAGACACCACATTTGATTTCCTTTCTAGGTCCTTCCTGGCAACTTTCAATATCGTCGAGCTCCGTTTTGACAGTGCTTGTTGTTCGATGTGGGGCTTCTGACTTGTGAAAGTCTCCCAACTTCATTGCCATCCCATCATGAAGGCTTTGCACGGCTGTACTCATCATCATGTTGGGGTTAGGTATCTCTGGCAGTTCCTTTCCACAACATTCAGTATTCTCAAATTTCAACCTTTCATCAACGTCTTCTTTCTCTCTGGCGCTGAACAATACAAGCGGAACAGGTGGGGGATTTTTTGTCATGCTCCAGTTTTTCAGGCCTTTTAATCTACAAGAAAAGGTAACAAACAAAATATTTAAAGTCTAGTTTTTTAGTCAGTGAAAACCACTACCATGCACACTAGAGTGCGTTATCTACCAAAAATTAACCAAAAGCAAGTGTCACTAGTACTTAGGGGTCTTTTCAATAGGTTGATAATTTAACCCAGGCAAATGTTTCACAAGGGTATGTGCACACTACACAATTATTGCCGATAGCATGCCGCGGATTCCACAGCTCACTCCCGCGTGACTCTCCGCCCATCCCATAAACTCCATTCTATGCTCAGGCGGATTCCGCTATCTGCCCAAAGAATTGGCATGTCAATTCTTTGTGTGGATGGTAGAATCCGCCTGAGCATAGAATGGAGTCTACGGGATGGGCGGAGAGTCCAGTGGGAGCGAGCTGTGAAATCCACGGGATGTTATCCGCAAGAACAACTAAAAATGTGAGCTAGCATTACCAGACTTCATATTACCATTAAACACCATTGAAAGAATGATATGAGTGTCCATTTAGGTAATTGGCACAAATTATTAACACCTTACGATTTGAATAGAGTGCACACACACAAACTATGTCAGCTTTACACCAACATCTTATTGGTGTAAACTGCGTTGTCTTTCTGTACGACATTAATTACAGGAAACTTACAAAATTTTACAACTTCACTTTCAAAGCAAGTTAATGGCTGCTCCTAAGGTAGTGCTGGAATTATTCAGTCTTCACACACACACGGAGCAGCTCTGATGTTCTACTGCTTACTGGTGCTGCTGCCCAGCATGTGATACAACTCCTCTAGATCTAGGAAACGAGAAGAACCAATGTCCCACAAACAAAAGCTAAACGCCAGAAGCTTGACACTGACTGTACATGAGACTGGCTTAGGCTCCCAAAAACCTACTAAGGTTGCCTTCACGCATACTGTATGACAGCGGATTTGACATTGCAAGTTCTGTAGTGAAATCCGCTGCGATACTGTGTACTGTTACGGCCTATGGGCTTTACATTCACACAGTGGATTTTCATTCTTCTGCGAGAATGTAGCCACTGCCTACTTCACTCGAATACATTACCTGCCCACACTCCCGCCTGCTTCTCCAGCTCCTGGGTCATTGATGTTCCGTTCAGTGCGCTGTCCCGCCGGAGTCACTGATTGACTGAGCAGGACGGAAGTTACCCAGGAGCCGGAGAAGCAAGCAAGAGCAGACAGGTAATGTATTCGCTTGATGGCCCGGCAGATGCTGAGTTAAGTAGGCCGTGGATAACAGCACAGAGTAATCCGCTGTGATACGGTACATGCAAAGGAACCATAAAGCTGAGTGTGAGACCTTCATTGGACACACTTCTGCAAAAGAAGCATTAGGTGCATGAGCAGATTCATACAACATACTTATTTCTGTTTTTATAAGATTCTCTAATTAAAAAAAAAAAAAAAAAAAAAAAAAAGCTAACTACAGCGCTGCTATTTACTTGATAGTGTACTCTCCTTGCTCTGTTTATGATGTTCTGAACCCAATGCAGCCGCGGTGTATAGAAACCGTGTTCAGAATGCATATGTGGAGACACTGCCTAAGAAAACACAACTTATCTGAATGTGCTTTGATCTAAACTGTAATAAATTGAATAATGGCCCAATCATTAACCTATTCAGGATTGGAGCTACAAGTTGCCGTACTGTAATGTGTTCACTGTACTTATGCAAGGCCGCGGCAGTACTGAAATGAAACTGCAATATGTGAACACAGCCTAAATAGTATTTTATGGGGGTAGTCCTTTCAAAGCTCACACTGTACAGATAGAATTGTCCAATTAAATCCGCAAATGTACATTGTGCATGTCGGATGATCGTTGCCTTTTATTACACACAGCGATTATCGCTACGTGTAAGAAGGCCTTACATTTTTTTATTTCATTACAGGGGGAATGTCTTAAAATATAAAATATTGAATCGACAAAAGACTCAGATCTGAGTAATGAAGCACCTAAAGGTCTTATTACAGGGAGAGATTATCTGCCCATGTAATAGAGAGCGATTGGCAAATTACCAAGTAAACACTCACTCATTGGTCGATTGCTGTCTTTCAGCATGTTAAAAGATAACCTCTTGCCAGCTGCGCGACTGACAGCTGATTAAAGCGAGAGGCAGCACGGACGGCTGCATGATTTTTGAGCCTTGTAATACAGTCTTAAAGGTCCCCATACACCTTATACTTTTGTCAGGCGCACCATCCGCTTGCACGTTCCTGTATATGAGGAGGACAGGAGGTAGTTGGGAGAGGTAACAGACAGATGAACAATAGTTCAACCATCAGTTATTGAAGGTGAATGGGGAGGCAACGATTACAGTTTTGGGTATGATGCTACAAGGTTTGCATACCTGAATTTGTGGATTTTCTGGTATTCTTTTCTGCAGATTCTCTCTGTGAGATGCATGGGGACTGTCTGCTTACAGCCATTTTCAGGCCTCTCCAGAGATGATATTGGGCCACTCAAGCACATTCACAAAGCTGTCCCTAGGCATCTCCTGTGTTGTCCTGGCTCTGTGTTAGGGTCATTGTCTCGTTGGAAGGTGAACCTTCAGCCTAGTTTGATATCCTGAGCACTAAAAATCTGATTTTCATTAAGAATCTCTCTGTACTATTCTGTGTTCAGCTTTTCCTTCACCCTGACCAGTCTTCTTGCCCCAACCATTTCAAATGCCCCCACTCCAAGATGCTGCCCCACAGTGCTTTGAAGTTAACACCAGATGGGGATCATAATAAAAGTCAGATAAAATAAACAGACTCTACTTTTTTCTCTCTGCTGTTCTCTATATTTAATTCTTTAGCTACTGAGTCTGGCAAAACTGATATGTTACCTATATCCCGCAGATCACTACAATTACAATGATGCATAAACTTAGATATTACTTTTTACTGCTTTTGAATTTAAACTGAAATGTAATAACTCCTAAATGGCCCTAACACATTGAAGTCCTACATCAAATTGCGCACATGCAACCAAAACCACCCTATAGAAAATACTCATAGAAATTTATTTAGGACAATTAACCCTTTGAGGACCAGGCCCAAAATGACCCAGTGGACCGCGCAAATTTTGATCTTTGTGCTTTCGTTTTTCCCTCCTCCCCTTCTAAGAGCTCCAGCACTCTCAGTTTTCTATCTACAGGGCCATGTAATGGCTTGTTTGTTACAGGAATAGTTGTACTGTGTAATGGCTTCTTTCATTTATTATTTATGAAGATATAAATAGGTGAAATCGTAAAAAAGAATGCAATATGGTAACGTTTGGGGGGTTCCTGTGTCTACGTAATACACTATATGGTAAAAGCGACATGATACTATTATTCTATAGGTCAGTCCGAACACAACCATATGCAGGTTTACACAGATTCTCTAATGTTATATATTAATGAAATCCTTTTTTTTGGCAAATAAATAATAATAAAATGGGACTATTGTGACGCTTATAACAGTTTTAGTTTTTCACCTACGGGGCTGTATGGGGCGTCATTTTTTCCACCATGATCTCTAGTTTTTATTAATACCATATTTGTGAAGATCGGACGTTTTGATAAGTTAACATAAAATCATTAATCCGCGCACTTTTTTCCCCCCTCTTTTTGTGTACGCCGTTCACAATGACGCTTGTTATATTTTAATAGATCGGACAATTACGCACGCTACGGTATATTATATGTTTATTTATTTTTATACGTTTTATTTATATAATGGGAAAGGGAGGCGATTTAAACTTTTATTGGGGGAGGGGTTTTAGGGTAGTGTGTTAGTGATTTTTTTTTTAAACATTTTAAGTCCCTTTGGGGGACTTGTACATACACAACTTAGATTTTTACACTGATCATTGCTATGCCATAGGCATAGCATTCATCAGTGTTATCGGCGCTCTGCTGATTGAGCCTGCCTGTGCAGGCTCAGTGACCAGAGCGCCGATCGAACCGCACGGAGGCAGGTGAGAGACCTCCGGCGGTCCGTTTTAACGATCGTCACACTGCGGGGGTCCCGATTGGTAAGTGACAGGGGACTCCCCCTGTCACTTACACGCCGCGGCGTTTAAGGAGTTGATGTCAGCGTGTCTGCAGCGTGTCATTAACGGTGAAGTGCCGGCTGCTCATTGCAGCCGGCCCCCACCTGCTAAGAAGCTCCGCTCCGGAGCGTGCTTCATAGCTCAGGACGTACCGGTCGTCTGGGGACAGACTTCCAGGACGTACCAGTACGTCCTAGGTCGCCTAGGGGTTATAAAAAAAAAAAAAAAAGTATAGTAGAGTATAACAACGTTGCGGCTAATAGCTGGACACCAAAATAATTGCAAGTGCACAAAAATCTATGGAATGAAAAAGAACCCCAGCCATACTCAATGTACATTTCACATGTAATGGCTACTTCCGGGGTTAACGTTTGTAACGTGTCTAGTATAAGAAATAGCAAAAAAGGGCTGTGCAATATCTAATTATTCTGGATGCACATCCCAAACATAATAAATAAAACATGGTAATTCTAGAGAAAAAAAATGGCACAACAACCACATATCTAGAAAGAAGCTTTAATAAAGACAAACATACATACCCCTACCCAAGAATTAAAAACACTAAAATCAAACATTACCACCAGGGACCAAGTATGTGAGCCCCTAGCTCAATAAGCAATAATGTAACAATCATCTCGGTATACAAAAGGTATATACCATGTAAACAAAGACAGTGATAAAGTGTAATGTGTTAGTGCAACAAAAGAATCAACAATACTAACACAAAGTGCAGTAATGTGATATGGAGGAGAGACTGGAATGTGTCACCAATTGACAAGTGATGCTAGCAGACCACTGGACACTACGTGTTTCATCTCTGTGAAGAGACTTCCTCAGGGGTAACAGAAGTATGATAGGGACTAAAAGGTAAACCATATCCAATAAGAAACAAGAAAAGATATACAAATATACAGGACTGTGCCTTTAGAGACATGTAGGAGACATTGTAAGTTAGCTCAAGATGGCTGCCACAGTATGCCTGAACCCTACTGCACATGTGTGAGCATATACCTCTCCACATGGGGGAGTTCCAGAAGCTAGTGAGATTCTAAGAAGCCACTCCTTCTACATTCCCATTGGCTGCCGCTGCCCATGTGTCTAGCAGCATCACACATGCCTCCATTAAAGGGGTTATCCAGCGCTACAAAAACATGGCCACTTTCCCCCTACTGTTGTCTCCAGCTTGGGTGGGGTTTTGAAACTCCGTTCCATTGAAGTAAATGGAGCTTAAAAGGGGTTATCCAGCGCTACAAAAACATGGACACTTTTCCCCCCTACTGTTGTCTCCAGTTCAGGTGTGGTTTGCAATTAAGCTCCATTTACTTCAATGGAACTGAGTTTTAAAACCACACCCAAACTGGAGACAACAGTAAGGGGAAAGTGGCCATGTTTTTGTAGAGCTGGATAACCCCTTTAATTGCAAACGGCACCTGAACTGAAGACAACAGGGAAAAGTGGCCATGTTTTTGTAGCACTTGATAACCCCTTTAACCAGGGTGGATTTGTTTTAAATCAAACTGATTTAAATCACGATTTAAATCACTAGTCCGGAAGGCTTGATTTAAATCAGTGATTTAAATCAAAGTTTCTACCTAAACTAGTTCTTGCTACTTTAACATGCAAGTAGATGAAGATTTTTAGAATCACTTTTTATATTACTTTTTTCTCCCCAGTTTAATGGGTTAATCATTCATATTTGGACACCACTGTTCTGTTGTACTTAGGAAGGAGAAAAATAATCCTGAACTTAATAACAATTTAAATGGATTTATTCAACTGAAACAATAACAACATTACAGCATACGTTATTTGCTTAAACAAACATCCATGTTAACTAATTTGGCTAAACAAAAAAAAAAAAAAAAAAGAAAATAGTCCAAACAATCAGAAACATATTGTCTAACTTCTTGGACTTGGTACTGAAGGGGATGATTCTGTATTCATAGGTTTGTAGAACAATAGGATTAAGGTCTTTTTCTCAACTCTGTTCATGTTGTAACATTTGAGAACATATACAGCCTTTATTCTACTGAGTTAAACAACTCAGCTTTATCTCATGATGGAAGAACCTTTGGATGGTAAAATATTTTCCTCAAAAAGCAGTTTATTGAAAAAAATCCGATTTAAATCAAAAAAATCCGATTTAAATCAAAAAAATCCGATTTTTTTGATTTTTTTAAAAAAATCATTGATTTTTATCCACCCTGCCTTTAACCCTGCCATTGCCATGTTACAATAAAGAGACACACACTTTACCCCTGCATTGGTACAAATGACATTTAGGCAGTCAGATAACAAATTAGCCATAGGCTAAAACAGTGTGACCCAGCGCATGTAATACAAACCTATAAACACCATGCATCACATAAGTAGGCAATGTATTTTTCATGTCCCAGGCTTAATGAGCGTGCATGATAATGTGAGTGTGCATAACAAATATATATAATAAACACATAGGGCCATAAGCCCACAGGGGACTCCCCCAATCAGATAAAACCTAACTTTTAATATCTCCTAAAACCAGGATGAATGAGTGCTAATGAAATCATATAATACGTGAGCTAAAAACAGTCTGCTCTACCATAAGAGTATAACATGTACTATCGGATCAATATCATTTATATATCTTCTCTATAGAATAGGAGCAAGACTGCAGTTAAAGCCACACACACATGCAGTCTTGCTCCTATTCTATAGAGAAGATATATAAATGATATTGATCCGATAGTACATGTTATACTCTTATGGTAGAGCAGACTGTTTTTAGCTCACGTATTATATGATTTCATTAGCACTCATTCATCCTGGTTTTAGGAGATATTAAAAGTTAGGTTTTATATGATTGGGGAATACAAGTTGGGGGAGCTCCCTATGTGTTTATTAGTTGTTGATTACCCCCTTCCCCAAATCATTGGGCACAATCTATTTATCTAGTAACTAATATATATAGGTCTAAAGCAGGAGTGTCAATCTTGTGGCCATCCAGCTTTTACAAAATGTCATTTCCCATCATGCATGGCCATCTAAAGCTAATGCTTTGGCTCTCCAGGCATGATGGGAATCACAGTACTGCAACAGCTGGAGGGTAACAGTTTAACACCTGGGGTCTAAATTATGTTTGGCATAACAAAGAGTAAGGGTGCGTTTACACAGAAAGATTTATCTGACAGATTTTGAAAGCCAAAGCCAGGAATGGATTTGAAAAGAGGATAGATCCCAGTCTTTCTTTTATGACCTGATCTTTGTTCATAGTCTGTTCCTGGTTTTGGCTTCAAAGATCTGTCAGATAAATCTGTCTGTGTAAACGCACCATAAGGTTCCATTTACACAGACAGATTATCTGCCAAAGATTTGAAGCCAAAGCCAGAAACAGACTATAAACAGAGATCAGGTCATAACGGAAAGCCTGAGATTTCTCCTCTTTTCAAAACCATTCCTGGCTTTGGCTTCAAATCTTTGGCAGATAATCTGTCAGATAATCTGTGTAAATGGACTCTTACAGATTAATATGAGCATGCATGGTGATGTAAGCGTGCACACTGAGCACATCCCACAAGTATATAATATATCCACTATGCTTAGTAGCCGCTATGTCATGATCCTCCTGCCATTATAACAATGCAAGCAATGCACAACCTAATACGTCAAAATGTAAACATTATACTATGCATAACGGTCGCAAAATAGACTTGCAATGTGTTTATTACGTCCCGGACATGTGAGCGAGCGTGCATAACAAATATATCTCACAATGGATTGGTTGTGACTATAAGTCTAATGTATGTCTGCCCTAACCCAAAGTTGAACACAGCAATATGAGCATAGTAATGTAAGCGTGCACGCCTAGCATATCCCTGTAAGTATATAATAAACCCACCATGCTCAGTACTTGCAGGTATGTCAGGATTCTCCGGCCATTATAATATCAGCAACACACAACCTAATCTAAATATTACACCATGCATAACCGTTACAACATAGACCTGCAATGTATTTGTCACGTCCCAGGCTTAGTGAGCGTACATGATAATAAGTTATAACCCATGAACAGATAAGCATGGAGCGGTTGTGGATACAAGTTAGATCAACAGTATGTTTGGCATATCCCCAAGTTAGACACAATGATATGAGCGTATAGATGCCGAGCACATCCCACGAGTATATACTATATCCACCATAACTACAGATATGTCAGATAGAACAATGCCAGCAATGCACAACCCATGATATATCAGAAAACTAAACCTTACACCATGCATAATGGATGCAACCCAGACTCTGATTGATGGCACACAGTAAGTTTCCATCCTGCATACATTATAACATGACACCTGTATAAGATAAGAGAGATAGAGGTAAATACCCACAGATACAGATGTAGGGGTTAACACACAGTTTGCTGGTGGCATGAATCTCCCGGGTAGTAGATAAGCCTGGCGGGCGGAAGTGTCTACTGCACATGCGCTGAACCGAGAACTAATCCCCCCTGCAGTCACATGGATACACAATCCCACCCCCTGACGTCTAATATACTAACAAAGGAGCCGGCTCTAAGACGGTCATGTGACAGGAGCAGGGCGTGCCCTGGTGATGTCTGAGGAATGCGGACACGCCCCCAGGAGCCCGGAGAACTATCCAGTTAACTCTTTCTGCGCTGGACATCCCATTATCCCATTGTGACCATTATTAGCAAATGTATTGGCCAAACGAGACAGCTGTACAAGGAGGATACCTATACACACATGATATACACAAATACACACATAATATACACATATACACACATGATATACACAAATACACACATAATATACACATAATATACACAAATACACACATAATATACATATATATACACACATATACACATAATATACACATATACACAAATAATATACACATATACACACATAATATACACATAATATACACAAATACACACATATACACACATAATATACACATATACACATAATATACACATATACACAAATAATATACACATATACACACATAATATACACATAATACACACATAATATACACATACACACATAATATGCACATACATATACACACATAATATACACAGATACACACATAATATACACACATAATATACACATATACACACATAATATACACACATAATACACACAATATACACATAAACACACATAATATACACACATAATATACACATATACACACATATACACACATACACACATAATATACACATAATACACACACATACACACATAATATACACATACACACATAATATACACATATACACACATAATATACACATACACACATAATACACACATACACACATAATATACACATATACACACATAATATACACATACACACATAATACACACATACACACACATTATGCACACATAATATACACAAATGCACACAGTACAATGATACAAAAAGACGCACAATGTACATAAAAACACATCATTAGCAAGTGCAGTATGGCGCTCAGTGCAAAGTGCAAAAAAAATTCAATGGGTTACACCAAAAACAAACGTGCCAGAACAGTTCTGCAGTGAGTACATGAGAGACACAGCAAGCAAGACCTGCAAATAATAATACTAAAGAGCACAGTGTTAGAAATAGGAAAACATGAGGGAAGAAGGACAAGTGGAGTGTGTACAGAACCATGACTGGAGGGAGGATGCTAGTGAGAGAAGTGAGCACAAGAGATGAATAGTGTAATAGGATGAGGGTAAAGAGATGAGTGTGGAATGAAGGTATGGGCGTGCAACATGAAAATAAATTAAAAAGAGTGTGAGAATATGATAGATAATAATTGAAGTGTGACAGTGTGCAGAGGAGATTGTGCCTAAATGAATGGAAATACTTCAAAATGTGTGTATGCCTAGAATTCATGATACAGTATGTGGGATGATATATAATGATAGAGAAATATCAAAATAAAATGCAACTAGTTCCTTAAAGGGGTTGTCCAGCGAAAATCTTTTTCTTTCAAATCAACTGGTCAGAAAGTTATATAGGTTTGTATTTTACTTCGATTGAAAAATAGATACATACTTATCAGCTGCTGTATGTCCTGCAGGAAATGTTGTTTTCTTTTCAGTCTGACACAGTGCTCTCTGCTGACATCTCTGGCCAAGACAGGAACTGTCCAGAGCAGGAGAGGTTTTCTATGGGGATTCATATAAAACCAAGGCAGAGTCTTAGCCAGAGATGTCAGCAGAGAGCACTGTGTCAGGCTATGTTCACACGTCAAAAATATTGAAAAGGCGGCTGATATTCATATTTTAAAAAATGTCAGTTTTTGCCGACATTTAACGACTGCAATGGCAATGCATTGAAGTCAATGGGAAGACAGACGTTCAATGCACACAATGTATTGAATAACCGACGTTTTACCCGCGGACGTCAAAATAATGAACATGATCATTATTTTTGGACGTCGTTTGCAAACAGCGGACGTTTTTGATTAGTTGTTCACACGCAGTTTTTCTTTTTCCACCGTTCTTTCTCCGTTTTTACTATTAAATTCAATGGACTTTTCCATTAAGACACACCCAAAGGCCAATTAGTAATTCAAACTAGCATAATGTACAAACACCAGTCATTGCACTAAGGGGAGGCCAGGCTGCTAAATGACACGTCCGTTATTTTAAAATCAAAATAACGGACGTCATTTTAAACAGAGCTGAAAAAACGTTGTGTGAACAAAGCCTCAGACTAAAAATAAAACATTTCCTGCATGACATTTAGTAGCTAATAAGTATGGGAAGACTTGAGATTTTTTAATAGAAGTAAATTACAAATCTACATAACTTTCTGACACCAGTTGATTTGAAAGAAAAAGATTTTTGCTGGACAACCCCTTTAATGCAAATGCAGGACAGCTCAGCAATGCCATAATGCCATCAGTGCTTTGGGTTAACAAGTCAGTCAGCGGTGTCCAACAGGGCTATGTGATTAAAGGGGATATCCAGCACTACAAAAACATGGCCACTTTCCCCCTACTGTTGTCTCCAGTTTGGGTGGGGTTTTGAAACTCAGTTCCATTGAAGTAAATGGAGCTTAATTGCAAACTGCACCTGTACTGGAGACAACAGTAGGGGGGAAAGTGGCCATGTTTTTGTAGCGCTGGATAACCCCTTTAAGCAAAAAGTGACAGAAGTACCTGTAAGAATAAATATCCAAGAAATAAATTAATCAAATAGATAAAATCAAAACAGTTCATGTTGTTGTAATGGGATCCAGAGAGAAGGACCTTCCAATGAAATCATAGTGAGATAAAACAGCCTAACTATCCAAGGGAGGGACATCCACCGCCAGTGTAATGGTACGTTTACACGCAACGATTATCGTTCACATATTCTCAAAAATAATCGCAGTTGAGCGATAATCGGTTTGTGTAAAAACATCGAACGATCAAGCGACAAGCAAGAAATCGTTCATCATTCGCAGATCACTTCATGTAAACAGTCTTTCAAAGATTCACCCTATGTGTGGGATGGGCTTAAGTGATCTTAAAAACGATCCCAGCAACAATTTTTCTAACGATTTATACGTCTAAACGCTGACTGTTATAAAAAACAAATTGTTGCTTCAAAATCGTTAAACGATCGATTGGGCGAATTATCGCTTTGTGTAAACGGACTATAAAAGCCCTATTACACTGGCCAATGGTGAGGAACAAGCGAGTGTGGACCTGTAAGATCAGTGCTCACTTGCTCCTCGTTTCCCTTTAGCTGTTTGCGAGTGTAATAGCACTGGCAGCATTTGGGGAACAAGCGGGGGTGTAGGAAGCTATGGGAGATAGCGTTATTGTTAAAAAATCTTTTAACATGTTGAAAGACAAGGATCAGCTGACATTGTGCATGTCGGCTGATTGTTCCCTTAACCCCTTAGCAGCCCATGACGTATCTGATACGCCATGGTGCCGCGGGGGGTTTTCAGAGAGGGGTCCCACCAGGACCCCGCTCTGAGCGGCGCCGTTCCCGGCTGATATGTATAGCCGGGGAGCGCCTCTATTAGCCGTTGCGGGTGCTCTTATATGCTGTGCTCTACCTGTCTCTGGTGTCTAGTGGGACGGATCTGTTCTTCTGCCCGTGCTGAGCCTCAGCGTCGCAATGACGCTGAACCCGGCTCGGCAATACATTGCTATGGCCTGCAGCAGGCCATAGCAATGGATCACCGATCTGATGGATCATTGCTGTGTATATACACAGCATTGTTCTCTATGAGAGATCAGTGCTGTCTATATACAAGTCCCCCAGGGGGACTTCTAGTTAATGTAAAAATAAAAGTAAAAATGTTTTTTTCTTAATAAAAAATCCATAAATAAATAAATAAACATATTTGGTATCGCCGTGCGCCTTATCACCCAAACTATTAATTAATCACATTTCTGATCTTGCATGGTAAACGGCGTCAGCGAAAAAAAATTCCAAAGTGCAAAATTGGTCGCATCAAATCCAGAAAAAATGTAATAAAAAGCGATCAAAAAGTTGCATATGCGCAATCAAGGTACCGATAGAAAGAACACATCATGGCGCAAAATGACACCTCAATCAGACCCATAGACCAAAGGATAAAAGCGCTATAAGCCTGGGAATGGAGCGATTTTAAGGAACATATATTTGTTAACAATGGTTTGAATTTTTTACAGGCCATCAGATACAATATAAGTTATACATGTTATATATCGTTGTAATCGTAACAACTTGAGGAACATGCATAACAAGTCAGTTTTACCATTACGAACGGCGTAAATGTAAAACTCCCCGAAATCAAAACAAATTCCTTTTTTATTTCAATTTGACAGTGTAAATGATTTTTTTCCGGTTTCACAGCATATTTTCTGGAAAAATAATGCCTGTCATTGCAAATTACAATTGGTTTCGCAAAAAATAAGGGCTCATATGGGTCTCTAGGTGAAAAAATGCAAGCGCTATGGACTTTTAAACATAAGGTGGAAAAAGCAAAAGTGCAAAAATGAAAATTGGCTTTGACCTTAAAGGACAAGTGCCATGAAAAACTTTTTCCCAGTAATTGAAGCACATTACAAAGTTATATAACCTATCTGCCTCCCTTCCCTGTCTTTTCCCCCCTCCACCCCCACCAAGAAGTGTCCTAACTCACACAGACCTAATGACTGCCATCACCGTCACCAAGCTCTTCTCTCAGCTCCTTCTCCTGTTACACTAGCCTCCCCCCTCCCCTGCCTTGTCAGGTGACTCAGCTTGCTCAGCTCACATTGGCTGAACAACTGCAAGCCATCACTTGGACTGGGGAGGGGGAGGCTGCTGTAACAGGACCTAGAGCAGCCCTCCTGCTGATGACTCATCCTCACAAGAAGGAGCTGCCTGGTGACGGTGATGGCAGTCATTAGGTCTGTGTGAGTTAGGACACTTCCTGGTGGGGGGTGGAGGGGGGAAAAGACAGGGAAAGGGAGGCAGATAGGTGATTGAAGCATATTACAGAGTTATATAACTTTGTAATGTGCTTCAATTACTGGGAAAAAGTTTTTCATGACACTTGTCCTTTAACCCCTTGCCTCTAAAGCCTGTTTTGGCCTTAATGACCAGGCTCATTTTTCAAAATCTGACCTGTCTCACTTTATGCGCTTATAGCTCAGTGATGCTTTAACGTATGCTAGCGATTCTGAGATAGTTTTTTCGTCACATATGACACTTTATATTAGGAGCAAAATTTGGTCACTACTTTGTGTATTTTTTGTGAAAAACATCAAAATATCAAGAAAAATTTGAAAATTTTGCATTTTATGAACTTCTGAAATTCTCTGCTTTTAAAAAAGGAAGTCATAGCACATAAATTAGTTACTAAATCACATTACCAATATGTCCTCTTTATTCTGGCATAATTTGGGAAACATATTTTACTTTTTTAGGGTGTTACGGGGCTTAGAAATTTATGAGCAAATTATCACATTTTGTGAAAATTTCCAAAACTGATTTTTTTTAGGGACCAGTTCTTTTTTTAACTGGATTTAGAAGGCTTGTATACTGGAAACCCCCATAAGTGACCCCATTTTGGAAACTAGACACCTTAAAGAATTAATCTAGGGGTATAATGAGCATTTTAACCCTACAGGGGCTGGAGGAAAGTATTCACAATTAGGCCAGGTTCAGACTATGTAACTGTGCGGCTGTATTTGCGGCTGTAATTGTGCGGCGGTATTTTTGGTGATTCATGCGTACGCTGGAAAGTATAGGATATACGGCTGCACAGTGCACACTATGTATGAATCTACGGCCCGATCGTAAACGGACCCGTAAAAAATGAACAAGACCATTGTTTGCGGCTGGACATGCGGCCGAGGATTGACAGGCGGTCCGTACGGAGTACTTCAAAAATAGCCGGCAATGATGCCGAATGCCGATGCCTCTAATAGTTAATATCTTAAATTAATAAAACACATTTTCTTTGTAATAAAGTCCCTTTCGTTGGTAACAAATAATAACAAATAACAAATAATAACAAATAACAAATAAAATCTTAAGAAAGTGATGCAAACACCTCTGGATGCATCTGGGAAAGCAGAGAACACAGTTTACATGAATTGCTATTACCGGGGTTTGCGATCCTCTGCACTAATGCCGATGTCTCTCATGGTTAATCTATTAAAATAATAAAACACATTTTCGTTGTAATAAAGTCCCTTTCGTTGTTCAATAATTAAATTTAAACTAATCCATCATTTTGCAATTAAATATACTGTTAAAATAAATATATATATAAATAAATGTATATTTATATATATATTTATTTTTTGACAGTATATTTAATTGCACAATGATGGATTCGTTAGAATTAAATTATTGACCAACAAAACTAAATTTATTTCATCGAAAATGTGTTTTATTAATTAAAGGGAACCATTCACCCCGTGGCCCCCGTTAGAAACAGACATACAGTGACATAAAGGTCAATATACTTACCATATCGCTCCCGGTCCCGTCCCGGATCTCATTGTTGACACGGAGAAATCGCCGATTCTTCTTCTCCCGCCCATTATGGTAATGAGCTGAGATGAGTCCAACGTCCATAGGAAACGACGGACGAGTCCAACTTATTCATGAGGTCCTCTTCTCGTCGCCGCCCATCCACGCCTCCTGGAACTTGATTGACGTCTTCAGTCTTCAGTCTCCTCACGAATTCCCGCGCAGGCGCCATTGCGAAGGTCTTGTCACCTCTTCTGCGCCTGCGCGGTAAACAGGATACGTGCTTGTGACGTTCCTGTGTACCGCGCATGCGCGAAGTCCAGCACGTCACTTCAGCTCTGACAATCGGCGCACGCGCAGTAAACATTGAAGCTGTGGAGCGGCTTCAATTGTGAACTGCGCATGCGCCGAAAACGACCGTCACGGCGCCTGCGCGGGATCCGGCGAGAAGAAAGAAGACGAGGAGGAAGAAGACCCGGCGTCAATCAAGTGTCGGAGGCGGGGAGAAGGCTGGACTTCGGGCCGGCGGCGCTCATTACCATAATGGGCGCGAGAAGAAGAATCGGCGATTTCTCCGTGTCAACAACGAGATCCGGGACGGGACCGGGAGCGATATGGTAAGTATATTGACCTTTATGTAACTGTTTGTCTGTTTCTAACGGGGGCCACGGGGTGAATGGTTCCCTTTAAATATTAATATATAAAATATATAAAATATTAGTACAGGAAGCTCCATAAGCCGTTAATTCATAAAAATAAAAATAGGGGGGACCCTATGCGGTTTTTTAAAATTATTTATTTATTTTAATAAAAACACGCATAGGGTCCCCTCTATTTTTATAACCAGCCGGGTTAAAAACCAAACGACAGCAGCCTGGTAACACCAGGGTGGGAAGAGCCATTGGTTTAGGCCCTCCCCAGCCTCAATCTTACCAGCCTGCTGCCGCCCGGTCCAGGAGCGCCAATTTTGACGCTCCGGGACCACTGGCACCCGGCTCTTCCCAGTACCCCTGGTGGCATTGGGTACTGGGGTAATAATAGGGGGTTAGTGTTAGCCATTTTATACCGGCTAACACTAGGCCCCAACTTAGTAATGGATTCCGTCTATTAGATGGCTTCCACTACTAAGTCTATAAAGTAAAGAAATAAAGACAAGACACAAGTTAAAAAAATTTTTTATTCAAATAAAAACACCCCCACACCCCTCATTGACCATTTTATTAAAAAAAAACATTAAAACAAACGCAGGTCATTGACGTAGTCCATGGAATCCGACGTAATCCACAGGATACTGATATCTGAAAAACAAAAAGGGAGAAACACACAAAAAACACACAAACAGGAGCACAACACCCATCATTGTGAGCGGTGTTGTGCACCTTACAGTATGCAGCATCTTTACAGATCGCTGCTTACAGTCTGCAAAATGATGGATTAGTTTAAATTTAATTATTGAACAACGAAAGGGACTTTATTACAACGAAAATGTATTTTATTATTTTAATAGATTAACCATGAGAGACATCGGCTATAGTGCAGAGGATCGCAAACCCCGGTAATAGCAATTCATGTAAACTGTTTCCCTGCTTTCCCAGATGCATCCAGAGGTGTTTGCATCACTTTCTTAAGATTTTATTTGTTATTTTTAGTTGAACCAGATTTCAAAGTAAATGACCGTATGTTTTGAGCCACATGTCTATTTTTTCCCACGGCCGGAGTTTCATCCGCACATGGGTTACAGCCGCATAAAAAATACAGCCGCACACATACATAGTGTGAACCTAGCCCCCGGCCGTAAAAAAAGTTTCTCATTTTCAAAAGGAACATGAGAAAAAAAGCATGCCAAAATTTGTAACGCAGGTTCTCCGGAATACAACGGTACCCCAGATGTGGGCGTAAACCACTGTATGGGCACACAGCCGGGCTCAGAAGTAAAGGAGCGCCAATTAGCTTTTTTAATGCAGATTTTGCTGAAGAAGTTTCTGAGCGCCAGGTGCATTTGCAGAGCCCCTGTAGTGTCCGCAGAATAGAATCCCCCCAAAAGTCACCCCATTTTCGAAAGTACACCCCTCAAAGAAATCATCTTTGGGTAGGATGAGCATTTTGACCCCACATGCATTAGAGGAAAGTATTCAAAATTAGAAAGTAAAAATGAAAAACACGAATTTTTCCAATAATATGTTTGTTTAGTTTGAAATTTCTCAATTTCACGAGGAACAAGAGAAAAAATGTACCCCAAAATTTGTAAAGAAGGTTCTCCTGAATACAACGGTACCCCATATGTGGGCGTAAACCACTGTATGGGCACATAGCGGGGCTCAGAAGAAAATGAGAGCCAATTAGCTTTTTCAATGCAGATTTTGCTGAAGAAGTTTCTGAGCGCCAGGTGCGTTTGCAGCGCCCCTGTAGTGTCCGCAGAAGAGAACCCCCCCAAAAGTCACCCCATTTTGGAAAGTACACCCCTCAAAGAATTCATCTTGGGGTGTGGTGACCATTTTGACCCCACAGGTATTAGAGGAAAGTATTCAAAATAAGACAGTAAAAATGAAAAACTCGAATTTTTCCAATAATATGTTTGTTTAGTTAAAAATTTCTTAATTTCTCGAGGAACAGGAGAGAAAACGTACCCCAAAATCTGTAACGCAGCTTCTTCTGAGTAAAACGGTACCCCATATGTGGGCATAAACCACAGTATGGGCACACAGCCGGGCTCAGAAGGAAGGGAGCGCCAATTTGCTGGAGCAAAACCGCAGCTAGTAATAGTTATTAGAATAGCGCAGTTACTAAAATACGTGGATTCACGGTGGGGGGAGATCAAATGCAGCGGCGGCGCCGATACTGGCGGATCGCCGCTATAACGGTAATAGCGGCGATCCGCCAGTACCGGGGGGGACAAGAAACTGCCGGGGGAGGATCTGTAGTGGCGGCGGGAGGAGGCAACATGCCACAGCCCCCTCCCGCCGCCCGATCGCCTCCCAATGCAGAAATATCCCCATAGACGCTGCGGTCGCATTGACCGCGGCGTCTATGGGGTTAACTGCCCGGGGGGAGCGCGGCTCCCCTCCGGGCAGAGGCAGCGGGAGGAGGCTATGTGACATAGCCTCTTCCCGCTGCCCGATCTTACCTAGGGACAGCGGGGGGAGGCAGGGAAGACATGACGTTTGGGAAACGTCATGTTGCGGGAACTACCTGCTTTACATGACGTTTCCCAAACGTCATTTTGCGGCAAGGGGTTAAGGGGTTGGAGCTATTACACCAAGCGATTATCAGCCGTGTATGGCCGCTAATTGCTTGGTGTAATAGGGCCTTAAGATGTGGTTGGTAATAATTCAAAATACAAAACAAGGAATAAAGAAATGAAGGGTAACCTTAAGCATCTAGGAAATAAAATTAAGAAGCTGTTAACACAGTTAAAAAAAAAACAGTGTCCATATAGGTACAGAAGTATTACAGATGTAGTACTGGCATGTATGGTAGTAACCATATCATACATTGATCAAAATACCTTTGTAGCCGTATAGGAGACCTACATAATGCTGAGGTAATTACTAAATAATCATCCTACCAGTGTTTAATCAATAAGGACTACAAACATATTCCCACAGATATATAAAATAACTACCCAAAGGAGGACTGTAAGAAACTCAAAATGATAAGGTAAAGGTGTTTGTTCTAAAATCCATGGTGTCTTCTTTCAAGAAAGGGTATAATAATAGTAGAGGGGACAATAAGGCAAACATGTTGGCAGTTAGAGATGAGTCCAATTGAAAAAAATACATGCAATACAGATGACTGTAATTAAAAATGGTTAAAAACAATGGATCAGATAATTAGCCTCTTCTTTGGGCCTATGTTATAAAAACATAACCTTTATTGCAGAACCCTTTGGTGTCATCATTTAAAGTTCGTTTTTTGCTAGGAATTTTCTCCAGTTATCTCCCCTTGGTCCTACATATACCCGATCTATGCCTCCAAAACTAACGAATGACCTAACATAATAGGATAAGGCCTCTTGCTTGAGCTACAAATTCTGCCTTTTCTGAACACATTCTTCTTGCCCTTAAATACTGTGCCACATGAATATTCTTGATAAAATGTTGGGAATGAGATGAATCGGCATGTATAATGGTGTTGGCTGAGGGATCTTTCCAGTATAAATTAGCCTGTATATCAAGCAAATCAACATCAGTCTTGTGGGCCTTTTATGTGAGATATGAGTCAGATAACAAAAAGTTATATTAATCCAGGTCCTGTAGAGACCCATTCTATATCAGGATGTCATCCTTATACTGACCCTAATATGTAACACATTTGATATGGGGAACTTCATCTGACATAAAGAGGTTTCTTTCCCGCAGCCCCAGGAACAAATTTGCATATGCAGGCCCCCCAAAGACCAAGGCAAAGACCGCCCCCCATAGCTATAAACTTGAGCTGTAGGTACATGACACCCTTGAAAAGAAAAAATATGAGTCGAGACAAAGACTAGTGTATCCTTTAAAAAGGACTACAGTGTGGGATCCAGATTACTGGTAAAGAAAAAAAAGAATTCTACAGCTTCAAATCTATCACTATGGTTATGGATGTGTACAGTGATTCCACGTCACAGTGTGGCGTTCCAGGTGTATTCCCTCAACCTCTCTCAACACATCTGTGGAATCTTTGATATAGGAATGGAAGGTTTTAACAATGGGTTTGAGATTTTTTTTTTATTAACTTACATACTGTTTCTGTAATGTTTTTGGAACCCAACACGATTGGTCATCCTTGTGGTTTTCTGTGAATCCTGGGGAGTAAGTATATCATTGCTATTGTTGGATGTTCCACTGTCAGTCCGTCAAATTGTTTTTTGGAGAGTACTGCATTTTCCAGTGCCCATTCTAAGAAGTTCTAAAGTTCCAATCTGTATTGGAGAAGCGGGTTAGAGGTAAGGCAATTATATCAGGTACGATCGTGTAGTTATCTAAACATCTCCTTTTTGTACATTCCTATTAGCCATATGACCACATTTTTAGCTTTATCAGATTGTTTTATCATCATATTTTTCAATTGGCCAAGTTTCCTGTAGTGCTATCGGACGAAACTCACCAGTGGGGTGCCATCCTGTTTGCTCCTCTGCCGTGCTCCATGCCCATCCTGTTGGCCGTTATCACATCCTAAGGTGTGATAACGGCCAACTGCTCTGGATTCATAGAGTCAGCTTGTCTCCACCTGCTATTGCTGTCTGCCAATTGAGAACCACCTGCACTTACTTAAAACAGCTCCAGCAGTCCCCCCACTGCCTGAGTGTTATTGCATTTGTGGATTTTAAGAGAAGGTGCATTTCTGTGATCTCATTCTCCATGTATCCTGATCTGTGTCTGTTCTCCTGGATTATGCTTCCTTCTTGACCCCTGCATGTACCATGTGCCTCTTCTGTTGCCGACTTGGATACCCATCTCAGACTATAAACAGGGAACCGGTCATAAAGGAAAAACCGTGATTTCTCCTCTTCTCAAATCCATTCCTCACCTTGGCCTTAAAAAATCTGTCAGATAAATCTCTCTTTGCAAACTCATCATTAGGCTTCCTGGTGTGGCCCAATGCCATAGCGGTTGAGAAACATAGTGGTCCACACTCACTGTCTGTTACATTCCCAAAGTGCTTTACGTTTTGCACCCGTTAGGTTGTCTATGTTGTGTAATTCAGGTATAGATTCCAAATCTTTGGTCACCAATCTACCAAAGAGTTGTATTTCGGGAAACAATAATAAAGGTGAAAACTTAAGATTTCGGCAAAAGTTGATCTGGATACCTGTCTTATAGTTTAATGTCTTGCTTGTCCAATAGTTCTTGTAAAGCCTGTATTGCCTATCAATTTGTCTCTGTATAACAAATTGTATCAAGTTGACTGGTTCCCTTGGAACTGATCTCTCTAAGCCCCAGTTTTACTACTTTTACTGCTAAAAAAAACCAATTATATTTATCTGTTGGGAAAATGGTAAAACCTAAATCTAGTACCTCTATCTGTGTAGCAGACAAAGGAATAGAGGAGAGATTACAGTAATAATCTTACAGGAGAATCCTGGTGTCCATGTCCCATCAGGGGTTTCATTCCTTCATTGTAAGGCCTTATTCACATGCCCAGTGATTTTTAAGGACTGATTTTAGTCCACTAGCTAGATCCGTGGAAAACCATCCGTGTTTGCATCCGTTTTCACATTCGTGTCAGTTTTTTCATGGATTAGGGGTAGTAGTGCTTGAGTTTTATACTGGTATAGTGGGGGTAGTAGTAACTGCAGTGGTTTTTGAGCTGTATACTGGTATAGTGGGGGTAGTAGTAGCTGTAGTGGCAGCCACTAAGGGGTTAATCTTTTAGCAATTTTGAGTCTATATGATTTTGCTAAGGTTATGCATTAGGCTACATGCACACGGACCTACAACCAAAAAAATATTCTACATTTATCAAAGAATGCTTTATTGTTACATACAAAAAAAATTTTGGTTTAAAAACACACATTAAAAAGGGAGCAGAAAATCATACAACACATACATCAGATGGTATACAAGGCAGAAAAAATGAATAAATAGTGTATGTTCTATATGCTGAACAAATGATGGTATATCAATCGACCCACAGAGGTACAAAAAAGTGCATGCAGTGAATAAATAATATACTCAAACAAGTACTAAGATGTAAAATAAACCCATGTATATAATGCTGCAAGTGCAGACAAAAGTGCAACTAAATGCAATACCACATACAATGTATGATGAAGAAAAAAGAATCATAAAAGTGTATACTCAAACCTCTGGGTAAAAAGAATGTCCTGCCTAGTACTATCACTCACCCAACGCTGCGTTTCGCCGTACAAGCTTTATCAAGGACCCTTGATAAAGCTTGTACGGCGAAACGCAGTATTGGGTGCACCTCGCCAGCTTCTGCTAGCAAGTCAAGCCAGGAGTAGTGACCTGGGGGTCATCTGCCACAGCAAATCCATCCTGCCTTGTGGGGGCGGCTCTGGTGAAGACCAGTGGCCCCTTAGACTCTGCTCCCTGGAGCACCTTACGCCATCACTATCGGCGGTCCAATGGATCCACAACTCCTTTCGTTACATTAGAGACCAGGCCAATTTTCATTTTTGTGGTTTCACTTTTTCTTCCTCGCCTTCTAAAAGCCATAGCGCTTTGATTTTATCAGGGCTAGTTGGGGCATCATTTTATGCGCCACAATCTCTAGTTTTTATTAGAATTTTTTTTTTATATTTTTCTTTTTATTATTTGTTTCTGATAAATAATGTAACAAGAAATCCGCATTCCTCTTTTCGTTTACACCGTTCACCGTATGGGAGTATTCTTTCTATAGCTTAAGAACTTGAAAGAAGAAATAGCCACAGACACTACTACTTCTGGGGCTTAATGGAGGGTGAGGAGGGTGGTTAAAGCGACTCTGTACCCACAATCTGGCCCCCCCAAACCGCTTGTACCTTCGGATAGCTGCTTTTAATCCAAGATTTGTCCTGCGGTCTGTTTGGCAGGTAATGCAGTTATTGTCCTAAAAAACTGGCAGCCTCGTGCCCAATGGGCGTGCCCTAGATTCTGTATGCATTAGGCTGGCACAACCTCTCTGTCCCTCCTCCCCTTCTCATCATTAGGAATGCTCCAGGCAGATTGTTTCCTATTTATCAGCTGTGTGAATAGTGAACATGGGCTGGATCGTTAAGCACCTGTGCAGTGTTCAGCATGTAGAAAATGTTCCAGTGGCATTCCTAATGATGAAGAGGGTGGGGAGGAGGGACGGAGGGGTGGTGCAAAGTTAGGGCACAGATACTCCCGTTTGGCATGGGCTGCAAGTTTAAAAGTCGTTTTTTAGGACAATAACTGCATCACCTGCCGAACAGACCCCAGGACAGCTATCCGAAGGTACAAGAGGTTTGGGGGGGTTAGACTGTGGGTACAAAGTCACTTTAACGAGTAAAAAATGAAAAATGGTTGGTGCTCAATCTCCAGAAAACAAGAACGAAGGGTGTGTCAAATGGCTGTTATATGTTTTCTACGTGCTTGGTGTTCCCAGCCTACCTCTGTATGTCCTGCAATTGCGCATGCTACGATATAAAATATGTTTATTTATTTATTTTATGTGTTTTATGTATAAAATGGTAAATGGTGGTCATTTTTATTTTTATTGAGAAAGGGGCTATGTAAAACTCTTTTTAAATTTCATAATCTGCCCCACACACTTTTTAAGTTCCCCTAGGGGACTATTACATGCAGTCGCTAGATTGCTTACACTGGTCAATGCTATGCCATAGCATTGACCAGTTTGTCAAACTGGGGCCAGATGGGCCCACCCTTGCCTGTCCGAGAATAGACCGGCAAGATGCGCGGAAACTGTGAGCAGGTCAAAAAAGAACCACGGCACCGTTCTATTCATGAAAAAATCTTAAAGCAATGTACCTGATGGTACATATGCTTTATGAATTATAATACATTTGTTAGATTTACAAATTGTGGTGTATTTCCTAGTGTTCATCACCTAGTAACAACGGACAAATTATAATTATCACTTTTTGATGCTTTTTTATATATTAGTCTCACATTTGTCCTGTGAATTAGATCCTTTTCCTAAGCCCTTAAAGTTCATTAAAATAATATTAGACGTGTCAAAAGTTTTGAGCAGTGGGGAGATCAGAGCGAGTGGGGAGACACAAACAGCAGCATTCTGAATATCCATGATGATGTACAGTAGTTGTATTTATTGACTCATAAGTGATCCGTCTTCTCTGATCAGAGTCATTTACTTTCCCTCTTCTCCATCCAGCCCAGACTTCCATTGTAAATTCTTCCAGCCATGACAAATCTTTACAGAATTTGCTGGACAAACATCTTAGGCAGTACATTTTTTGAGCACCTTCTTTTTTGCCTATATAGTACCTATAGTGCATCAAACAGTAATGATGCCCCCTCCCCCTTTTTGGTGCCCTGTAAAGTAAAATGGGTAGGTAGGTCAACCCAATATGTAGGTAGATGCCCTCCTTTGTGCAGATTCCTCCAGTAAGTAGACTGCTTCCCTAAGTAAGTGGCTGTCCCAAAAAAGTAGATAGGTCCCCTCAATATGTAGGTAGGTAATTTACCACATTATTATTGTCTGGTTGCAGTAGATATCAGACAACAAGAAACAGACTTAGTAAGTCTGTCAGACCTCCCCTTTTTGTCAGGCTAAAGGCATGTGTCAAGAGGCCGGAGTCATAGAGGCTGAGGAGGAGGATGGGGGACGAGGACAAAAAAGTTCAGAATAAAGTGGGCATGGAAGCTGGGGAAGAGGAAAGCAGGCGTGGATACTGTAGAGGAGGCCACAAAAACTCACTTTTCATTGTTGCTGTACACTCTAGATGCCCCAGACTAGCTTCAGCTACTTCTTCCTTACTGCCATGTCCAGCTGGCACCAATATAAAGGAGAAAGAGGCGGAGCCAAGCAGCTGAGGGGGCCTGCTCCAGGTCCTGCGCTTCACATCTTCAACCCTGTGCTGTAGCCGTGCCTGAAGAAGTGCTGGCTCAGGGATATTTTAAAAAGCATTAAAGTACTGCTGCATTTAGTGCCACATATTTTTAAACCTATGGCTGCCAGTGGGTGCCACACATCTGTGGTATTTAGAGAGTTTATATGCCATTGTTACACTACCTTGTCTTGTTCTGTTCTATACTTCTAGCTTTATCATTAGGACCCATTGTTACATGGGACTGACTGGAGCGGGGAAGTATTTTTCCATGGTACTGTATATTAGAGGGGGATGACTAAATTAGGAACGCAATCAACAAAGTTTTGGACTTTACATACGCTAACCATAGTACACAAGTGTGAAAGCGGCCTTATGGTATGTTCACATATGTTTCTTCACAGAAGTTTTACGTATATGTGAAAAACATAGTCAAACATACATACAGTACTTTTAAATAAATTAAAGGGGTAGTGTGGCCAAAAAGGTTCTCCCCCATTCCCTCCCCACATTAAAAGTTATATAGATGCATAATATACATAGATAGCGAATTCAAGCCCCTTACCCCACTTTCCCCAGTCCCACTGACTACTGGAAGTGGCTTACTTCCGGGTTCAGGCAGGACCATTTTACACCCCCGGGCACCATCTTGGGTCGGGGTGTAGGGCCTATACATCACGATCCGGGGCGTTCCTGGGGCTCCCGGGCACTCCCTCCCTGCCTCGGCATGCCTCTTAAGCTCTGCTATTGGTTATCCTCTATCTACAGTAATTCCACTACTATTAGAACTGCAAGTCCCAGCACACTTGATGGCTATACACTGAACTGACATGTGTATGGCCATCGAGTCCGCTGGGACTTGCAGTTCTAATAGTACTGACATTGCGGTAGATAGCGCGACACGGTAAAGCAGGTTATACAGTGGACTGACAGTGTGTGACCTGCTTTACCCTGCGGCGCCTTACCCCATGTACACCTACATGTTCCCCATACACTATACAGTATTACCAGGGAGGGAGGGCAGTCCCCGGAGCTGACCCCTCAGTTTACTGGCCTCGGAGAACCCAGCAGCGACCACCCCCCACCTTGCTTCGTTCTCCACCTCCCGGGAGGAGAAGAGAGTACCACACCCAGCCCGTCCATCTGGGCAGGATGCCCTGAGCTGTGGCGCCGCAATCACGAAGATGCAGTGGTCATCAAGCAGCGCTGACAGCTCTGGAGCCCCGAAACGCTGAACCCATCTGCCGTCTACTGGTCAGCAGGAGCGGGAGCAAGAAGTGAAGCCTTGATGCAGCAGTAAGTGCAGGGAAAAAAACTATAAGCATTTCCTGTAATAAGTGTGTATTGGTAATTTGTATAACTTTTGGGGGGCAATACAATATTTTAATAAAAAATGTTGCCAAACTTCTCCTCTAAATGTATTTGTCTGTGCTTCCATAGCATAGAAATTGCTTTTATTCTCTGGAACAGAGTCAAAGAGGCTTCTCCCTGCTTCATTGACACTTGGAAGCTGAGTCCCCAGCAGGTTTAGGTATAAGAGGGGAAGTTACAAAGAAGTGAACATAACGTGTACATACATATTACATATAAATATGCACAATATATACACACATCATACACAGATATAAAGAAATGCACATTACCTATATGCATATGTAGTGACCTGGTACAGACCCCTAAGTTTTATTACACCTAAGTAAGGTAACTACCTAGGGTTCACACAGATGGGGATGAGGTATTCACTGTAGTTAGTGTTTTCCCCACTAGGTGCTGCTCTGTATTATATGTCTTATGTAAAGCGCTGCTGAAGAAGACTTATGGGTTAACTGTTTTATGTCACATGGGAAGTTTTGTCCACTTATAAGGTGCAGGTGCTTTCCCTCCAGTTTCTATCCTACCTTCTGCCCTCTCTCTCTGCACACACAGCCCCACAAATCATAGTAGGGTTTGGTTAGACCCCTGTAGGAAGGAGTTAGTTCCTGGTGGGAGGAGTTGGTTCTAGTCAGTGTATGAGGAGACAGCAAAGAACCAAGTCTCTACGGAAGTTAAGCCAGGGCCTGGCTTAGGCCAGATCCTATGTCGGGGACCCAAGCTACAACTATCGAGGCATTCCACTGCACATTGCAAGACAATCAGGAAATCCTAAAAGTCTGTTTAGCCCAGATAACTTGGCCTGGGGCTCGTACTACCCTGCAGGACGGGTAGCCTGCAACTGTAGGGCACAAGGCAGTCACATTGTTTTTATACGTGAGTACAAGTGTGTTCTATATCTTTTTCTTTATTTAAAATTGTTCCAGGCAGAGTATATTACTAATTGGACAAGGCCCTCCAGACACCCTCTCTCCTCTATTCTCTCTTCTTCAAAGCCTGCTCTTACAAGCACCTAGTCTCTACCTCAACCACAGGAACCTGAGTAGCCTCAAATATTTTTTGTATTGCACAAAACTGTATTTTTCGTTAAGTACACCTGTATTGCACTGAATTTATGCAAGTATACTATTCTACTTTTCATATGCCTCTGGCATATCTTTGCCCAAACCCGCACTTACACTTGGGTTAAACCTTTTGCACGTGGGGCACCAAACTGTCTGGGGTGGGTCCTCTACCACTCCAGGCTACCATGACAAGTGCCCAAGTTACCCTAGACCCACTCAGCTACCACACCATTGTATCAGCTGACCCGGCAGGGAAGCCAAAAACCCCGGCACCCGGGACCTCACACATACATAGCACACACACATGCACGATACATACATACACACATCATATAGAGATATTAACAAATGCACATTACATATACCCATAGATAACACACGCACCTTACACACAGACTCACATACGAGGTACAGCTCACATGCTGTCAGATCTGCTGCTTCAAGGCCACACTGTGCAGGCTCCAGACCCTTTCCTGCCCCTCCTCCTGTGTCAAGACTTCCACTGTCAAGCTAATTCCTCATTGACTTTTTTATTTAATTTAAAAAGGTACTCTGGCAAAAGGTTTTTTCTTCTCAAATCATCTGGTGTCCGAAAGTTATATAGATTTGTAAATTACTTCTATTTAAAAGGGTGCTTATCAGCTGCTGTATGGCCTGCAGGATGTGGTGTATTCTTTCCAGGCTGGCACAGTGCTCTTTGCTGCCATCTCTGTCCATGTCAGGAACTGTCCAGAGCAGCAGCAAATCCCCATAGAAAACCTCACCTGGAAAATTATTTCATGTATTGTTACAATTGAAAATCTTTAATAAAATATCTTAAAAAGAAAAAAAAAAAACTCTCCTGCTCTGGACAGTTCCTGTCATGGACAGAAATGGCAGCAGAGAGCACTGTGTCAGACTGGAGAGAATATACCACTTTCTGCATCACATACAGCAGCTGATAAGTACTGGAAGACTACAGATTTTTAAATAGAAGGGAAATACAAATTTTTAAACTTCCTGACACTTCCTGCTTTTTGGTGTTTTTTTCTGCCATTTTCTCGTTTTAGTGTAAAATACTATTGGCGTTTTATTCCGAGTTTTTTTTTTTTATATATATCAGTACAAATCATGTAATTCTTTATCATGTGATTCCAGCTACCATCTGGTCGCAGCGTTTTTGACTTCCAAAAATGGCATATGCCAAATTTCAGAAAATTTCTGGAGTTCAACCACAAAGCACTGGAGAACATACCTATCTCCCAAGGTTATTCACAGGATAAGGGCTAACAAGACCTATAGAGACCACTGGGACCCCTACCAATCAGCTTGATATCCCTTATCCTGTGGATTGTGTGTGTGTGTGTGTGTGTGGGGGGGGGGGGGGCGCTACCTAGGTCACAATTGGATGGAGGCACAATAGTTTGCCTTGCCCTTAATGCTGCCCACACACAAAAGAACCACTGGGTTGTATTTATATGATGTATATTTATGGTGGTGTCCATGTTGCTATGATATGCTGTCACTTGAAAAAACCTTTTAACACACCTTGCAGATGTAGGTATAAACCTTGCGATGCATGTTTTTTCTTCAAGATTTCATTGTCTCTTTAATCCAGGGATATGCACATACATGCAGGAGTTCTTATATCCACTGCTCCATCCTACTTGTGTACATTGTACAGGTGATAGTTCTGTATAGCAGGCAGATGTCCAGCTTTATGACTCTGCAATATGTGATGGATCCCCAACTCCCAAGCATAATAAGTTAAACCAAAGAACACAAAATAAAGACACAACACATTGTAATCAGGTGTCAAAGGGTGACAATTTTATTTAAAATGACATGACACTGAAAATGGCAGACTCCCGACTCACAAAGAGTCCCCCTCCAGCACTCAGGCAAGGAAAAACCCCCTGTGGGGGAAACCTCGAGGGAGCCATGGCTGAAGAGTTGCCCCTCCCCTGGGCATAGAGGGTAACACCATACTATAATAAAATGGATGGGAGAGAAATCTGTCTGCAATACCTGTCACCTTATTGATGGCTGGCGGATGTATCTCTTCTCCATCACAGATCCAGGTCCACTTCTCAAGAAGATGGAGACTCGATGAAGGGGTAGTCTAAAGCAGACCACCCCTTTTCCCCTGCTAGAACCTCCAAATTACATCAAGGGTAGGGGGCAGTAAAGTAGTCAAGCTCAAGGTCCTCTGGCGCATCCAAGATGGCACTGATCAGGGCGCGGTGCATTGCTTTATAGAACCTTCTTTATGACATAAGTGCTTGTCATCACAGTGCTCGGTTGCCATGGTTACTGCAGGTAAACACATCTGAAGCATTAACCCATTAATGACTGGTGATGCACTTTACTGCAGAGGTCCCTAAACACACTTGTGACCAAGCAAACAGCTTATGGTTAGGGTCTATTCACACGTCAGTATATGTTTCCAATCCGCAAATTTCAGTCAGTATACAATCCGCAAATTCAGTCCGTATTGCATCCGTATTGCATCCGTATTGCATCCGTATTGCTTCAGTAAAATACAGACCCCATAGAGTTGTATTGGATGTGTCAGTTACTGTCCGTACTAGGGTCTGTCCTTTTTTTTTTGCGGAACGGATTGCAGCCCAGTACACAACACGGATGTGTGTATAGGTCCATTGAAATACATTGGTCCTATATTATTGCGGATCCGCAATTAAGGACATGAACAGGACGTATGAATAGAGCCTAAGGCCGCACTAAGAACACTAAATAATATGGTTTGATGTGGCCCATAGCAACCAATCACAGCACAGCTTTCATTTCTTAAATTACACTGGTAAAATAAAAGCTGAACTGTGATTGGCTGCCATGCGCAACTTGGCAGTCTGACTTGCCCATAGCAACCAATTAAAGCTCAGCTTTAATTTCTCTTGTTGATTGGTCACCTGTTTTGTCTCTGGCAGCTTGATAGAGCTGCTCTATTGCTGTAAAGCTGCTGCTGCTGGTGATGATGACTGAAAACACATGACTTTAGGCTTCCCCATAATGCTTTGCAGTCAGCCCTTCCTCCTAAGAGGGACACTTGTGGTTCACAGACATTTCTATACACTACAATTCCCAGCATTTCTGGTCACTCAGTTTAGCATCCACTGGTATACGGTTATATACGGAGGATTTGTTAACATGAAGGAGGCGGCTGACAATCTAATGTAATTATATGTGGAAAGGGCTGAAATGAATAGGTAAGGGGGGGATCCCTACGTGGAAATTCTCCAGGGTAAAGACAAGCAGTATGGACGGCATGAAACACTACATTTCCCAGGCTTTCATAGGAAATCAGTGATCAATCGATTAGTTGATCACTGAAGAAACTGCATTGACTGTACAAAAGGGGCTGTCTAGTTGTTTAAATAGTCCACAGTATTAAAGGGGTGCTCCAGCAAAAAATAATAATTCTTTCAAGCCAAGTGGTGTCAGAAATTTGTAATTAGCTTCTATTAAAATAACACCAGTCTTGCAGTACTTATAAGCTGCTGTATGTCCTGCAGGAAGTGGTGTATTCTTTCCAGTCTGACACAGTCATCTCTGCTGCCACCTCCGTCCATGTCAGGAAATGTCTAGAGCAGTGTTTCTCAATTCCAGTCCTCAGACCTCACCAACAGGTCATGTTTCGAGGATTTCCCATACAAAAACATCTGTGATAATACCTGATCTACTGAGTATAATTATATCACCTGTGAAATACTAAGGAAATCCTCAAAACATGACCTGTTGGTGAGGCCTAAGGACTGGAATTGAGAAACACTGGTCTAGAGCACTGTGTGAGACTGGAATGAATACACCACTTCCTGCAGGGCATACAGCAGCTGATAAGTACTGGAAGGCTTGAGGGTTTTTAATACAAGTAAATTACTACTCTAAATAACTTTCTGACACCAGTTGATTTAAAAGAATCTTTTTTTTCTGCTGGAGTACCCATTTAAGTTTTAAAGGAATTCTCTATAAATTGAAAATGTAAAATGCGCTGAAAAGCTAAAATGTCACATATTCTAAGCGTATTGCTGAGGAGTTGGGTTGAGCGGTTCTGTCAAAATGTTTGGGCTCAGCAACGTTATTCCAACCCAAACACTCAGCGCTTGACTCCCCGCGGCTACATGATTAGACTTAGCAGCTTTCGGCTGGGTTTACACTGTGCATTTATGATGCAATTTGGTTGGTGAACTCCCAAGTCTCTGAATAGGTTCACCAATCAAAATGCATGTTAAAAACACCTTCTCCCAGAAACAGCTCCCCTCCTGTCTATAGGGTAGCTCGTCCTTAATGATATCCAATAGCCACCGGCCTCCTGCAGCTCCTCCAGCTGCAACGTTACATACTTGGCTGATGGATCGTCCACTCAGCCAATCATTGACTGGGGATGGACACCGCTGCAGTCATTGACTGGGGATGGACACCGCTGCTGTCATTGGCTGGGGATGGACACCGCTGCAGTCATTGGCTGGGGATGGACACCGCTGCAGTCATTGGCTGGGGATGGACACCGCTGCAGTCATTGGCTGGGGATGGACACCGCTGCAGTCATTGGCTGGGGATGGACACCGCTGCTGTCATTGGCTGGGGATGGACACCGCTGCTGTCATTGGCTGAGGATGGACACTGCTGCAGTCATTGACTGGGGATGGACACCGCTGCAGTCATTGGCTGAGGATGGACACCGCTGCAGTCATTGACTGGGGATGGACACCGCTGCAGTCATTGGCTGGGGATGGACACCGCTGCAGTCATTGACTGGGGAGGGACACCGCTGCTGTCATTGACTGGGGAGGGACACCGCTGCTGTCATTGACTGGGGATGGACACCGCTGCTGTCATTGACTGGGGATGGACACCGCTGCAGTCATTGACTGGGGATGGACACTGCTGCAGTCATTGACTGGGGATGGACACCGCTGCAGTCATTGACTGGGGATGGACACCGCTGCAGTCATTGACTGGGGATGGACACCGCTGCTGTCATTGACTGGGGATGGACACCGCTGCAGTCATTGGCTGGGGATGGACACCGCTGCAGTCATTGACTGGGGATGGACACCGCTGCAGTCATTGGCTGGGGATGGACACAGCTGCAGTCATTGGCTGGGGATGGACACCGCTGCAGTCATTGGCTGGGGATGGACACCGCTGCAGTCATTGGCTGGGGATGGACACCGCTGCAGTCATTGGCTGAGGATGGACACCGCTGCAGTCATTGACTGGCTGAGCAGGCAATCCATTAATCTAGTATGTGACTTTGCAGCTAAAGGAGCTGGGGCTGTGACATACACGGAACTCAGTTGAAAATGACTGAAAATGAACTCCAGCAGCTGTGGGAGAGAAAGTGGTACAGGTGTACATGGACTGGTGAGGATAGTTTCTTTATTATCTTCTCGCACCCCCTGTCTGACATTTGTTTCACAAGATTTCTCCTTTAAAGGAACCTGACAGCTGTAAGGCGTGTTTCAAACTGCTGACACTGTTAGATGCTGTTAGGTCAAGAAGACACAGGGTACCTTTAATATATTTGCGCTTCTATAGCATAGAAAATGTTATTATTCTCTGGTACAAAGAGTCAGAGGCTTCTCCAAGCTCCTTAATAGCTACAGGCTAGGAAGTCTCCTCTCTCCTCCCTCCCTGCTTAACCCCTTAATGACTGAGCCAGTTTTAATTTTTGCACTTTAGTTTTTTCCTCCTCGTGTTTAAAAGGCCATACCCAGTGGCGGATTATAATATGGGCGGTATGGGCGGCCGCCCGGGGCCCGAGGCTCCGGGGGGCCCATGCCGCCCACATTATTACTATACATGAGGTGACACAGCAGCACATCACTTTCGGGGCCCAGTGGGCCCCTGAGTGATGTGCTGCTGTGGCGCCCTGTCCCTGGAGTCCCCCCCCCTGTCCTGCGTGAGCTGCGGCTGTACGCTGCTCCAGGTAGGCGGGACGCAGCGCAGTGGTCAGAGGAAGCTGGTGATGCAGGAAGTGAGGCGGAGCTGACCGAGTCTGTGCCTCATTGCAGCCAGCAGTCTGGGGCCCTGTTTCCTCCCCCATCTGCTCTCTTCTGCTGTCGGGGGAGGAGCGGAGGAAGAACCCGGTGCCCACCTGGATGAAGATAGAAGCAAAACTGCAGTGAGCCTGCAGTCTGGGGTCCTGCATGGGAGGAGGAGGGGGAGGGACAGAAGAACCCGGTGCCGGGACCAGGAGGAAGATGGAGGAGGGAGACAAGAGGCTGCTGTCTGCTGACAACCAGGAGTTTTTTTGTAATAAGTGTGTGTGTGTGTGTGTGTGTGTGTGTGTGTGTGTGTGTGTGTGGTGTCTGTTACACTGGGTCAGGCTGTATACTGTGTGTGTGGTGTTACACTGGGTCAGGCTGTATACTGTGTGTGGTGTCTGTTACACTGGGTCAGGCTGTATACTGTGTGTGGTGTCTGTTACACTGGGTCAGGCTGTACACTGTGTGTGTGGTGTCTGTTACACTGGGTCAGGCTGTATACTGTGTATGTGGTGTCTGTTACACTGGGTCAGGCTGTATACTGTGTGTGTGGTGTTACACTCGGTCAGGCTGTATACTGTGTGTGTGGTGTCAGGGGCGTAGCTAATGTCTCTTGGGCCCTGGTGCAAGAGGTCAACTTGGGCCCCCCCCCCCTTACTACATACTGACTAACACAACCGCTGCTACTGAATATAATCCTCTGTACATAGACCAATATCACCTCATCCAGTCATATAGAGGTGGCCCCAGCTCTACACAGGCTCTATACACCATATACGTTACAGTGCAAATATATCAAGTGACTCACAGGGGACGTCTTCTCTGATCTGAGTTTTTCCCTTTTCATCTTCTCCATCTGCCCAGGGTCAATATGAGAACTTTTTGGAGCCACGAATCCACAGAATCTGCCAGACAAACATATTAGGCTCCTCACACTGACACCATCCTCATCTCTCTACAAACTGCACATCTGTATTGGCCCCTTTACACCCTCATTTAGTGGGTAGCCTGACTCTATGTGACTCCCTTATAGTACATATCCCCCTATTGTATACACCCCCTGTGTAGTCCACCTTATAGATGGCCCCCCAATGTTTCCCCCTTATAGATGGCCCCCTGTGTTGTCCCTATTATAGATGCCCCCCATGTTATCCCCCATATAGATTGCCCCCATGTTATCAACCATATAGATGGCCCCCCATTTTATCCCCTTACAGATGCCCCCCATGTTGTCCCCTCCTCCTGCCCCTCCATCATCATACTACTACCCCTTCATCCTCCTGCCCTTTCATCATCATACCACTTCACCCCTCATCATCCTCTTGTTCCATCATCATCATACCACTACATCCTCATCATCCTCTTGTTCCATCATCATCATACCACTACATCCTCATCATCCTCTTGTTCCTTCATCATCATACCACTACACCCCTCATCATCCTCTTGTTTCATCATCATCATACCACTACACCCCTCATCATTCTCTTGTTCCTTCATCATCATCATACCACTACACCCCTCATCATCCTCTTGTTTCATCATCATACCACTAAATCCTCATCATCCTCTTGTTCCTTCATCATCATACCACTACACCCCTCATCATCCTCTTGTTTCATCATCATACCACTACACCCCCCATCATCCTCTTGTTCCATCATCACCATCATCATCATCATACCACTACATCCTCATCATCTTCTTGTTCCATCATCATACCACTACACCCCTCATCATCCTCTTGTTCCTTCATAATTCTCTTGTTCCTTCATCATCATACCACTACACCCCCCATCATCCTCTTGTTCCATCATCATCATACCACTACATCCCCCATCATCCTCTTGTTCCATCATCATCATCATCATCATCATACCACTACATCCTCATCATCTTCTTGTTCCATCATACCACTACACCCCTCATCATCCTCTTGTTCCATCATCATCATACCACTACACCCCCATCATCCTCTTGTTCCATCATCATACCACTACATTCCCATCATCCTCTTGTTCCATCATCATCATACCACTACACCCCTCATCATCCTCTTGTTCCATCATCATACCACTACATCCCCATCATCCTCGTTCCATCATCATCATACCACTACACCCCTCATCATCCTCTTGTTCCATCATCATCATCATCATAACACTACACCCCCCATCATCCTCTTGTTCCATCATCATCATCATACCACTACACCCCATCATCCTCTTGTTCCTTCATCATCATCATCATCATCATCATACTACTACACCCCTCATCTTCCTCTTGTTCCATCATCATCATCATACTACTACACCCCCATCATCCTCTTGTTCCTTCATCATCATACCACTACACCCCATCATCCTCTTGTTCCTTCATCATCATCATACCACTACACCCCTCATCATTCTCTTGTTCCATCATCATCATACCACTACACCCCATCATCCTCTTGTTCCATCATCATCATACCACTACACCCCTCATCATCCTCTTGTTCCATCATCATCATACCACTACACCCCCATCATCCTCTTGTTCCATCATCATCATACCACTACACCCCTCATCATCCTCTTGTTCCATCATCATCATACCACTACACCCCATCATCCTCTTGTTCCATCATCATACCACTACACCCCTCATCATCCTCTTGTTCCATCATCATCATCATACCACTACACCCCTCATCATCCTCTTGTTCCATCATCATCATACCACTACACCCCTCATCATCCTCTTGTTTCATCATCATCATACCACTACACCCCTCATCATCCTCTTGTTCCATCATCATACCACTACATCCTCATCATCTTCTTGTTCCATCATCATACCACTACACCCCTCATCATCCTCTTGTTCCTTCATAATCCTCTTGTTCCTTCATCATCATACCACTACACCCCCCATCATCCTCTTGTTCCATCATCATCATACCACTACATCCTCATCATCCTCTTGTTCCTTCATCATCATACCACTTCACCCCTCATCATCCTCTTGTTCCATCATCATGCCACTACACCCCCCATCATCCTCTTGTTCCATCATCATGATCATCATCATCATCATACCACTACATCCTCATCATCTTCTTGTTCCATCATCATACCACTACACCCCTCATCATCTTCTTGTTCCATCATACCACTACACCCCTCATCATCCTCTTGTTCCATCATCATCATACCACTACACCCCCATCATCCTCTTGTTCCATCATCATACCACTACACCCCTCATCCTCCTCTTGTTCCATCATCATCATACCACTACATTCCCATCATCCTCTTGTTCCATAATCATCATACCACTACACCCCTCATCATCCTCTTGTTCCATCATCATACCACTACATCCCCATCATCCTCGTTCCATCATCAATATACCACTACACCCCTCATCATCCTCTTAATCCATCATCATACCACTACATCCCCATCATCCTCGTTCCATCATCATCATACCACTACACCCCTCATCATCCTCTTGTTCCATCATCATCATCATCATCATCATCATACCACTACACCCCATCATCCTCTTGTTCCTTCATCATCATCATCATCATCATACCACTACACCCCTCATCTTCCTCTTGTTCCATCATCATCATCATACTACTACACCCCCATCATCCTCTTGTTCCTTCATCATCATACCACTACACCCCATCATCCTCTTGTTCCTTCATCATCATCATACCACTACACCCCTCATCATTCTCTTGTTCCATCATCATCATACCACTACACCCCCATCATCCTCTTGTTCCATCATCATCATACCACTACACCCCTCATCATCCTCTTGTTCCATCATCATCATCATCATCATCATCATACCACTACACCCCCATCATCCTCTTGTTCCATCATCATCATACCACTACACCCCTCATCATCCTCTTGTTCCATCATCATCATACCACTACACCCCATCATCCTCTTGTTCCATCATCATCATACCACTACACCCCTCATCATCCTCTTGTTCCATCATCATCATACCACTACACCCCATCATCCTCTTGTTCCATCATCATACCACTACACCCCTCATCATCCTCTTGTTCCATCATCATCATCATACCACTACACCCCTCATCATCCTCTTGTTCCATCATCATCATACCACTACACCCCTCATCATCCTCTGGTTCCATCATCATCATACCACTACACCCCCCATCATCCTCTTGTTCCATCATCATACCACTACACCCCTCCATCATCCTCTTGTTCCTTCATCATACCACTACACCCCCCATCATCCTCTTGTTCCATCATCATCATCATACCACTACACCCCTCATCATCCTCTTGTTCCATCATCATCATACCACTACACCCCCATCATCCTCTTGTTCCATCATCATCATCATACCACTACACCCCTCATCATCCTCTTGTTCCATCATCATACCACTACACCCCTCATCATCCTCTTGTTCCATCATCATCATCATACCACTACACCCCCATCATCCTCTTGTTCCATCATCATACCACTACACCCCCATCATCCCCTTAAAAACAAAAAAATCTATACTCACCTGCATGATTTCTGTAGCCCCCAGGTCACATGTGCTGGCGGGCTTCCCCCGGCGGGAGGCGGGGCTTAGCGCGGAGGGGCGGAGCTTCGCGGGAGAAGGAGGAGGAGGAGGAGGAGGAGGAGGAGGAGGATGATGATGATGATTGTGGGGTGGGGGAGCAGGGTGATGGGCAGCTTCATACCCCACAGTCTGTACTTAATCTATCTTCCTTTCCCCTTAGCTGACAAGGCTCTGCAGCTTCAGTCAGGAGGAGGGGGGTGGGGAGGGTTAGTGACCTCTGCCTGGTCATCCTAGACTGCACCCAGCTACAAAAAGTTACTGCACTATATTTGTGTGTAAAGAGTCCAATGTGCAAAGGTATGTGTGATGATCTATGGTATGTATAGTGTGCTGTGTATGTGTGATATCCTATGTTTTGTATAGTGTGCTGTGTATGTGTGATATCCTATGTTATGTATAGTGTGCTGTGTATGTGTGATATCCTATGTTATGTATAGTGTGCTGTGTATGTGTGATATCCTATGTTATGTATAGTGTGCTGTGTATGTGTGATATCCTATGTTATGTATAGTGTGCTGTGTATGTGTGATATCCTATGTTATGTATAGTGTGTTGTGTATGTGTGATATCCTATGTTATGTATAGTGTGCTGTGTATGTGTGATATCCTATGTTATGTATAGTGTGCTATGTATGTGTGATATTCTATGGTATGTATAGTGTGCTGTTCTATGTATGTGTGATATCCTATGTTATGTATAGTGTGCTGTGTATGCTGTATGTATGTGCGATATCCTATGTTATGTATAGTGTGCTTCTATGCTCTATGTATGTACGATATGCTATGGTATGTATAGTGTGCTGTGTATGCTGTATGTATGTGTGATATCCTATGTTATGTATAGTGTGCTGTGTATGCTGTATGTGTGATGTCCTATGTTATGTATAGTGTGCTGTGTATGTTCTATGTATGTGTGATATCCTATGTTATGTATAGTGTGCTGCTATGCTCTATGTATGTGTGATATCCTATGTTATGTATAGTGTGCTGCTATGCTCTATATACTGCCTCCCAGAGGGTCACACAATAATATAAACCGCCTCCCAGAGGGTCACACAATAATATATACTGCCTCCCAGAGGGTCACACAGTAATACACAAGATATACCACCTCATAGAGGGTCACACAGTAATATATACCGCCCCACAGAGGGTCACACAGTAATACACAAGATATACCACCTCATAGAGGGTCACACAGTAATATATACCGCCCCACAGAGGGTCACACAGTAATACACAAGATATACCACCTCATAGAGGGTCACACAGTAATACACAAGATATAGCACCTCATAGAGGGTCACACAGTAATACACAAGATATACCGCCTCACAGAGGGTCACACAGTAATATATACCGCCCCACAGAGGGTCACACAGTAATACACAAGATATACCACCTCCCAGAGGGTCACCCAGTAATACACAAGATATACTGCCTCACAGAGGGTCACACAGTAATATATACCGCCCCACAGAGGGTCACTTAGTAATACACAAGATATACCACCTCCCAGAGGGTCACACAGTAATACACAAGATATACCGCCTCCCAGAGGGTCACACAGTAATACACAAGATATACCACCTCCCAGAGGGTCACACAGTAATACACAAGATATACTGTACCACCTCCCAGAGGGTCACACAGTAATATATACCACCTCATAGAGGGTCACACAGTAATACACAAGATATACCACCTCCCAGAGGGTCACACAGTAATATATACCGCCTCACAGAGGGTCGCACAGTAATACACAAGATATACCACCTCCCAGAGGGTCACACAGTAATATATACCACCTCACAGAGGGTCACACAGTAATACACAAGATATACCACCTCCCAGAGGGTCACACAGTAATATATACTGCCTCACAGTCGGTCACACAGTAATACACAAGATATACCGCCTCACAGAGGGTCACACAGTAATACACAAGATATACCACCTCACAGAGGGTCACAGAGTAATACACAAGATATACCACCTCCCAGAGGGTCACACAGTAATACACAAGATATACCGCCTCCCAGAGGGTCACACAGTAATACACAAGATATACCACCTCCCAGAGGGTCACACAGTAATACACAAGATATACTGTACCACCTCCCAGAGGGTCACACAGTAATATATACCACCTCATAGAGGGTCACACAGTAATACACAAGATATACCACCTCCCAGAGGGTCACACAGTAATATATACCGCCTCACAGAGGGTCGCACAGTAATACACAAGATATACCACCTCCCAGAGGGTCACACAGTAATATATACCACCTCACAGAGGGTCACACAGTAATACACAAGATATACCACCTCCCAGAGGGTCACACAGTAATATATACTGCCTCACAGTCGGTCACACAGTAATACACAAGATATACCGCCTCACAGAGGGTCACACAGTAATACACAAGATATACCACCTCACAGAGGGTCACAGAGTAATACACAAGATATACCACCTCCCAGAGGGTCACACAGTAATATATACCGCCTCACAGTCGGTCACACAGTAATACACAAGATATACCGCCTCACAGAGGGTCACACAGTAATACACAAGATATACCACCTCCCAGAAGGTCACACAGTAATACACAAGATATACTGTACCACCTCCCAGAGGGTCACACAGTAATATATATCGCCCCACAGAGGGTCACACAATAGTATATATGCAGTGTCCCAGAACATGCAGACTACTACTCCTATTATGGCCATTTCTATTGCTGTGTCAATGCCTGTTCTGGTAAGTGTTTGCACTGCAACTGCTGCTGGTTTTCCCCTAGTATTCTCTGGTATTGTGCATTTTCATGTGTATTCTCATGTATTCCTGTGTATTATTACAGTGTACAGTGGTATGCAAGGCTGTTGATCACGTGACCTGTAACCATGGTTCCTCCAATGGCCGACTAGCTCTGGCCAGGAGCAACCATGTGACCTCCCACTTCCTGCTGACAAGAGAGTCTTACCCTGCTTCCAAGCAAGGAGGTTGTGTGGTTCTATCCTCTCCCACAGAAGAGTGACTAAGTCTGCTGCTATATACCAGTCTTCGGCTGTATCTGCCTGCTCAAGTGACCGGATTCTTCTCTCTCATCTGGGTGTCATTCCGATATCTCTCCTCATCGCTGCAAGGATTCACAGCAAGTATTATTCTCAAGCTAATCCACCCAGCAACGCTATTCCTCTCATACTCCTACTCCCATCATCCGGCACGTATTCTCACAGCCTATGCAGCACCACTCCTGCCTTATTTGTCAAAGCCTGCTATATACCCGGTTGCATCCGGACAGAACTGTTGCTACTAGTTACCTCATCTATAATAAAACCGCTGTTACTGAACCCTGGCATTGGTGTCCACTAACTGGTGCCCTGACTAGGTGCAGCGAAGAATCGCATGCCCATCATCACCCGCAGATTCCACAGACCGTCCCTACAGCTGTGCTGCCCTCAGGCCTATACCGTGACAAGTATACACCCTGCAGCTGCCCCGGTCATTGCCCGCTCATAACACCAGCACTGCGGAAGTGGCCCCCAGGGGCCAGGGCATCGCATTTTTGGCGTCACGAACAGGATCTACCCGCCACGCGGTGTACCAGATCTACAGTTTAATATCGTCTCCAGAGACTGTGCTAAAATTGCCATGGGAGTTCTGATAACTGAGTCGCTGCACGGCTGGGACTGTACACAAAATGGCCGCTTTTTGCTGTTATTTCTACCTGCGCCATCCCCCGGTGACGAGGGGGTTAACTGCCATGCGGCCGAGAAGCGGGAATTGCTTGGCGCCATTGATAATGACTGTGTCTCTCCTGATTGGCGGGCCGCTTCCACTGATGTCATTGTTGCTGGGCAGACTTTGGAGCCTGATCCTCCAGCCTGGCGCTCCTCCCCTTCCTGCTACAAGTTCCGGCCAGTGGAACGCAAGATGGCGGCCTATGAAGAGCACCTGCCTGCAGCCCCAGCGCTTGTGATGCCTACACTGCCTGAGAGTCTGCCTCTGCTCAATCCTGCGTGCCTGCTAATGCCGCTACCCTCCGACAGCGATATCAGTTGGGGCTCTACACCAGTCTCCAACGGTCCGGAGGAAGAGCCTGTCTCCATCGCCAGCGTCTCACCGGGATCTCGTTGCTCCAGCACTCCCGAGGTTGCCTTCTCCACAGGAGGATCGACCTCGCCAGAAAACGATGGATCCGTGAGTACCGGGGTTCCGGGCGCCCCTCTTCCTGCCTCTAGCCAGGGGGATAACTTTAAGGCCACCTGCTACGCCAGTCCCTGGAGGCTCCCCGGGCCCGGGACACCATCCCTGCCTCAGTGGGTGTTTGGGGATGACCCGGTTATCAAGAAGTTGGCGGATGAGATCAAGCAGGCCCTAACCTTGCTACCTCCGGTGGCTAAAGCCCCCCTCACCATGGCTACTACGGTGACTCCCCCTACCACTGCCGTGGCTAAAGCTGCGACCACCACCACTACCTACCATGTGGCCCCTACTGTCTCTCCTGTGACCACCGTGACCCCTAGCCTCGTGGTCACCACCGCAGCAGATGATGCTCCTGCTCCGGCTTCCTCCCGGTATTATCCCTGGGAGAAAAAGAGGGGTGCCACTTGGGGTCCTCCAGGACATTTCTGTTAAATGTCCTCCCAAGGGCTGAGTTCTATGACTGTGTTTTTTTTGTGTGCTGTTTCACCATTTAGTTCATGCAACGTTCAAGGTTCGTGCCTGGTCCTCCTGACCAAGTTCCCTGTACTAACCAGTCATGAGCTGATGGACACTTACAATAACAAAAGGTTCTCTAGTGCCTGTCCCAGAGCCTTTTACATGGACGATGTTCCAATTGCCTACAAGAGACTCTACCTAACAGAGACACTTACCCATTCCTTCCTAATGCACTTTCCTGTGATTGTGTGTTCCACACAGGGTATTGTTGCACTTATTTCATTATTGCACTTATTGTACTATTGCATTCTAGTGTTATCAGAGTCATTGTATTTCCTCCTCTGAGTAAGCACAAGGTTACATAGATTGCCTCAGAGTAGAGTGCCTCTTTTGTAAAACAGTATATTTTTCCAGTGTCAAAGTCAGATAGCTCCTCCTCTGAGTAAGAGAAGTCAGTATATATATATACCTCAGAGAAAGTCCAGTTTATGTAGGAGTGTATTTTCTCATCCAGTCTCATTATTGTGTATTATTATCATATCTATAGCTGGAAAGATTTAGTTGAGCCAGTTTGTATTCAGATTTTTTCTCAGATTTTCATTCAGATTTTTCTCAGATTTTCATTCAGATTTCTCTCAGATTTTCATTCAGATTCATGTGAGCCAGTTCTCATCAAGACCTCGCAGTATTTGTTGTCTGTTGTGTTTCCCTTCCTTTTTGTTTCCAGTATTTGTTCGCCTCTGTCTGGTCCCAACACAGTAGTTATCACACATAGTCATACCTAACCTTCACACTTGTCCATACATATCGCACCTTGGATACCTTTTCGTGTGTTTGGCCTGTGGAGTGCTTGTGTGTGTGATTGAGTGGTATGAAAGGGAGCTCCCCATGTATGTTTGCTTTTATTATTTTGTTCTTTTCTCTTCCAGGTATCCAAGACACTACTCAGACACGCCAAGGTAGTACACAGGTCTTCACAGTTCTCTTTTCCAGTAGGGTAACACATTTAACAGAAAACCTACTGTCTAACTGGCTGGAATATTGAGGGTCACCCGCCAGCAGTTAAGTTGTCCTGGCTTACACGTCAGATGGTTCACGCACTAGCTACCTGGTCGCCAGAGTACGTTAGGCACCCCTAGGTGAAGTCCTGCCACTAGGGTTTCTCATCCTCTCTCTCTTCTCACCTGTGCCTTGAGCGTGGGAAACACACACCTCATCACACTCACTCTCGTCATTCATTCCTGTTGTTTGATTGTCCAGTCTATTCATGTTTGCTGCCTTCTAGATTCGCCGAGGTCGGCTCAAACTTGCTAGGGAGGTATGCAGTGTCCCAGAACATGCAGACTACTACTCCTATTATGGCCATTTCTATTGCTGTGTCAATGCCTGTTCTGGTAAGTGTTTGCACTGCAACTGCTGCTGGTTTTCCCCTAGTATTCTCTGGTATTGTGCATTTTCATGTGTATTCTCATGTATTCCTGTGTATTATTACAGTGTACAGTGGTATGCAAGGCTGTTGATCACGTGACCTGTAACCATGGTTCCTCCAATGGCCGACTAGCTCTGGCCAGGAGCAACCATGTGACCTCCCACTTCCTGCTGACAAGAGAGTCTTACCCTGCTTCCAAGCAAGGAGGTTGTGTGGTTCTATCCTCTCCCACAGAAGAGTGACTAAGTCTGCTGCTATATACCAGTCTTCGGCTGTATCTGCCTGCTCAAGTGACCGGATTCTTCTCTCTCATCTGGGTGTCATTCCGATATCTCTCCTCATCGCTGCAAGGATTCACAGCAAGTATTATTCTCAAGCTAATCCACCCAGCAACGCTATTCCTCTCATACTCCTACTCCCATCATCCGGCACGTATTCTCACAGCCTATGCAGCACCACTCCTGCCTTATTTGTCAAAGCCTGCTATATACCCGGTTGCATCCGGACAGAACTGTTGCTACTAGTTACCTCATCTATAATAAAACCGCTGTTACTGAACCCTGGCATTGGTGTCCACTAACTGGTGCCCTGACTAGGTGCAGCGAAGAATCGCATGCCCATCATCACCCGCAGATTCCACAGACCGTCCCTACAGCTGTGCTGCCCTCAGGCCTATACCGTGACAAGTATACACCCTGCAGCTGCCCCGGTCATTGCCCGCTCATAACACCAGCACTGCGGAAGTGGCCCCCAGGGGCCAGGGCATCGCATATACAGCCTCACAGAGGGTCACACAACAGTATATACAGCCTCACAGAGGGTCACACAATAGTATATACCGCCTCACAGAGGGTCACACAACAGTATATACAGCCTCACAGAGGGTCACACAATAGTATATACCGCCTCACAGAGGGTCACTTAGTAATACACAAGATATACCACCTCCCAGAGGGTCACACAGTAATACACAAGATATACCGCCTCCCAGAGGGTCACACAGTAATACACAAGATATACCACCTCCCAGAGGGTCACACAGTAATACACAAGATATACTGTACCACCTCCCAGAGGGTCACACAGTAATATATACCACCTCATAGAGGGTCACACAGTAATACACAAGATATACCACCTCCCAGAGGGTCACACAGTAATATATACCGCCTCACAGAGGGTCGCACAGTAATACACAAGATATACCACCTCCCAGAGGGTCACACAGTAATATATACCACCTCACAGAGGGTCACACAGTAATACACAAGATATACCACCTCCCAGAGGGTCACACAGTAATATATACTGCCTCACAGTCGGTCACACAGTAATACACAAGATATACCGCCTCACAGAGGGTCACACAGTAATACACAAGATATACCACCTCACAGAGGGTCACACAGTAATACACAAGATATACCACCTCCCAGAGGGTCACACAGTAATATATACCGCCTCACAGTCGGTCACACAGTAATACACAAGATATACCGCCTCACAGAGGGTCACACAGTAATACACAAGATATACCACCTCCCAGAAGGTCACACAGTAATACACAAGATATACTGTACCACCTCCCAGAGGGTCACACAGTAATATATATCGCCCCACAGAGGGTCACACAATAGTATATACAGCCTCACAGAGGGTCACACAACAGTATATACAGCCTCACAGAGGGTCACACAATAGTATATACCGCCTCACAGAGGGTCACACAACAGTATATACAGCCTCACAGAGGGTCACACAATAGTATATACCGCCTCACAGAGGGTCACACAATAATATAAAAGATATATGGGGGGGGGGGGGCGCTATATTTCAGAGTCGCCCAGTTGCCAAAATGGCCTAGAAACTGCCCTGTGGGTCAGGCTGTATACTGTGTGTGGTGTTGCAGTGTCCCAGAACATGCAGACTACTACTCCTATTATGGCCATTTCTCTTGCTGTGTCAATGCCTGTTCTGGTAAGTGTTTGCACTGCAACTGCTGCTGGTTTTCCCCTAGTATTCTCTGGTAATGTGCATTCTCATGTATTCCTGTGTATTATTACAGTGTACAGTGGTATGCAAGGCTGTTGATCACGTGACCTGTAACCATGGTTCCTCCAATGGCTGACTAGCTCTGGCCAAGAGCAACCATGTGACCTCCCACTTCCTCCTAACAAGTTAGTCTTCCCCCTGCTTCCAAGCAAGGAGGATGTGTGTCGTCCCTCTCCTGCCTCAGAGGAGTTGGGCTTCTTCTCTGCAGCTCCCACTTCACCACTAGAAGTGTGGATCAGGTGCTCTGCTATATTCAAGTCTTCGGCTGTATCTGCCTGCTCAAGTGACCGGAGTCTTCTCTCTCATCTGGGTGTCATTCCGTTATCTCTCCTCATCGCTGCAAGGATTCACAGCAAGTATTATTCTCAAGCTAATCCACCCAGCAACGCTATTCCTCTCATACTCCTACTCCCATCATCCGGCACGTATTCTCACAGCCTATGCAGCACCACTCCTGCTTTATTTGTCAAAGCCTGCTATATACCCGGTTGCATCCGGACAGAACTGTTGCTACTAGTTACCTCATCTATAATAAAACCGCTGTTACTGCACCCTGGCATTGGTGTCCACTAACTGGTGCCCTGACTAGGTGCAGCGAAGAATCGCATGCCCATCATCACCCGCAGATTCCACAGACCGGCCCTACAGCTGTGCTGCCCTCAGGCCTATACCGTGACAAGTATAACCCCTGCAGCTGCCCCGGTCATTGCCCGCTCATAACACCAGCACTGCGGAAGTGGCCCCCAGGGGCCAGGGCATCGCATTTTTGGCGTCACGAACAGGATCTACCCGCCACGCGGTGTACCAGATCTACAGTTTAATATCGTCTCCAGAGACTGTGCTAAAATTGCCATGGGAGTTCTGATAATTGAGTCGCTGCACGGCTGGGACTGTACACAAAATGGCCGCTTCTTGCTGTTATTTCTACCTGCGCCATCCCCCAGTGACGAGGGGGTTAACTGCCATGCAGCCGAGAAGCGGGAATTGCTTGGCGCCATTGATAATGACTGTGTCTCTCCTGATTGGCCGGCCGCTTCCACTGACGTCATTGTTGCTGGGCAGACTTTGGAGCCTGATCCTCCAGCCTGGCGCTCCTCCCCTTCCTGCTACAAGTTCCGGCCAGTGGAACGCAAGATGGCGGCCTATGAAGAGCACCTGCCTGCAGCCCCAGCGCTTGTGATGCCTACACTGCCTGAGAGTCTGCCTCTGCTCAATCCTGCGTGCCTGCTAATGCCGCCACCCTCCGACAGCGATATCAGTTGGGGCTCTACACCAGTCTCCAACGGTCCGGAGGAAGAGCCTGTCTCCATCGCCAGCGTCTCACCGGGATCTCGTTGCTCCAGCACTCCCGAGGTTGCCTTCTCCACAGGAGGATCGACCTCGCCAGAAAACGATGGATCCGTGAGTACCGGGGTTCCGGGCGCCCCTCTTCCTGCCTCTAGCCAGGGGGATAACTTTAAGGCCACCTGCTACGCCAGTCCCTGGAGGCTCCCCGGGCCCGAGTCACCATCCCTGCCTCAGTGGGTGTTTGGGGACGACCCGGTTATTAAGAAGTTGGCGGATGAGATCAAGCAGGCCCTAACCTTGCTACCTCCGGTGGCTAAAGCCCCCCTCACCATGGCTACTACGGTGACTTCCCCTACCACTGCCGTGGCTAAAGCTGCGACCACCACCGCTACCTACCATGTGGCCCCTACTGTCTCTCCTGTGACCACAGTAGCCCCTACTGTCTCTCCTGTGACCACCGTGACCCCTAGCCTCGTGGTCACAACCGCAGCAGATGATGCTCCTGCTCCGGCTTCCTCCCGGTATTATCCCTGGGAGAAAAAGAGGGGTGCCACTTGGGGTCCTCCAGGACATTTCTGTTAAATGTCCTCCCAAGGGCTGAGTTCTATGACTGTGTTTTTTTTGTGTGCTGTTTCACCATTCCAGTTCCTGCAACGTTCAAGGTTTGTGCCTGGTCCTTCTGACCAAGTTCCCTGTACTAACCAGCCATGAGCTGATGGACACTTACAGTAACAAAAGGTTCTTTAGTGCCTGTCCCAGAGCCTTTTACATGGACGATGTCTAATGGCCTAAAAGAGACTCTACCTCACAGAGACACTTAACCCATTCCTTCCTAATGCACTTTCCTGTGATTGTGTGTTCCACACAGGGTATTGTTGCACTTATTTCATTATTGCACTTATTGTACTATTGCATTCCAGTGTTATCAAAGTCTTTGTATTTCCTCCTCTGAGTAAGCACAAGGTTGCATAGATTGCCTCAGAGTAGAGTGCCTCTTTTGTAAAACAGTATATTTTCCAGTGTCAAAGTCAGATAGCTCCTCCTCTGAGTAAGAGAAGTCAGTTTACATATACCTCAGAGAAAGTCCAGTTTATGTAGGAGTGTATTTTCTCATCCAGTCTCATTATTGTGTATTATTATCTCTATAGCTGGAAAGATTTAGTTGAGCCAGTTTGTATTCAGATTTTCCTCAGATTTGTATTCAGATTTTTCTCAGATTTTCATTCAGATTTTTCTCAGATTTTCATTCAGATTCATGTGAGCCAGTTCTCCTCAAGACCTCGCAGTATTTGTTGTCTGTTGTGTTTCCTTTCCTTTTGTTTCCAGTATTTGTTCGCCTCTGTCTTGTCCCAACACAGTAGTTATCACACATAGTCATACCTAACCTTCACACTTGTCCATACATATCGCACCTTGGATACCTTTTCGTGTGTTTGGCCTGTGGAGTGCTTGTGTGTGTGATTGAGTGGTATGAAAGGGAGCTCCCCATGTATGTTTGCTTTTATTATTTTGTTCTTTTCTCTTCCAGGTATCCAAGACACTACTCAGACACGCCAAGGTAGTACACAGGTCTTCACGTTCTCCTCCAGTAGGGTAACACATTTAACAGAAAACCTACTGTCTAACTGGCTGGAATATTGAGGGTCACCCGCCAGCAGTTAAGTTGTCCTGGCTTACACGTCAGATGGTTCACGCACTAGCTACCTGGTCGCCAGAGTACGTTAGGCACCCCTAGGTGAAGTCCTGCCACTAGGGTTTCTCATTCTCTCTCTCTTCTCACCTGTGCCTTGGGCGTGGGAAACACACACCTCATCACACTCACTCTCATCATTCATTCCTGTTGTTTGATTGTCCAGTCTATTCATGTTTGCTGCCTTCTAGATTCGCCGAGGTCGGCTCAAATTTGCTAGGGAGGTATGCAGTGTCCCAGAACATGCAGACTACTACTCCTATTATGGCCATTTCTCTTGCTGTGTCAATGCCTGTTCTGGTAAGTGTTTGCACTGCAACTGCTGCTGGTTTTCCCCTAGTATTCTCTGGTAATGTGCATTCTCATGTATTCCTGTGTATTATTACAGTGTACAGTGGTATGCAAGGCTGTTGATCACGTGACCTGTAACCATGGTTCCTCCAATGGCTGACTAGCTCTGGCCAAGAGCAACCATGTGACCTCCCACTTCCTCCTAACAAGTTAGTCTTCCCCCTGCTTCCAAGCAAGGAGGATGTGTGTCGTCCCTCTCCTGCCTCAGAGGAGTTGGGCTTCTTCTCTGCAGCTCCCACTTCACCACTAGAAGTGTGGATCAGGTGCTCTGCTATATTCAAGTCTTCGGCTGTATCTGCCTGCTCAAGTGACCGGAGTCTTCTCTCTCATCTGGGTGTCATTCCATTATCTCTCCTCATCGCTGCAAGGATTCACAGCAAGTATTATTCTCAAGCTAATCCACCCAGCAACGCTATTCCTCTCATACTCCTACTCCCATCATCCGGCACGTATTCTCACAGCCTATGCAGCACCACTCCTGCTTTATTTGTCAAAGCCTGCTATATACCCGGTTGCATCCGGACAGAACTGTTGCTACTAGTTACCTCATCTATAATAAAACCGCTGTTACTGAACCCTGGCATTGGTGTCCACTAACTGGTGCCCTGACTAGGTGCAGCGAAGAATCGCATGCCCATCATCACCCGCAGATTCCACAGACCGGCCCTACAGCTGTGCTGCCCTCAGGCCTATACCGTGACAAGTATAACCCCTGCAGCTGCCCCGGTCATTGCCCGCTCATAACACCAGCACTGCGGAAGTGGCCCCCAGGGGCCAGGGCATCGCAGTGTCTGTTACACTGGGTCAGGCTGTATACTGTTTGTGGTGTCTGTTACACTTGGTCAGGCTGTATACTGTGTGGTGTTACACTGGGTCAGGCTGTATACTGTGTGTGTGGTGTCTGTTACACTGGGTCAGGCTGGATACTGTGTGTGGTGTCTGTTACACTCGGTCAGGCTGTATACTGTGTGTGGTGTTGCACTGGGTCAGGCTGTATACTGTGTGTGGTGTCTGTTACACTGGGTCAGGCTGTATACTGTGTGTGGTGTCTTACACTCGGTCAGGCTGTATACTGTGTGTGGTGTCTGTTACACTGGGTCAGGCTGTATACTGTGTGTGGTGTCTGTTACACTCGGTCAGGCTGTATACTGTGTGTGGTGTCTGTTACACTGGGTCAGGCTGTATACTGTGTGTGGTGTCTGTTACACTGGGTCAGGCTGTATACTGTGTGTGGTGTCTGTTACACTGGGTCAGGCTGTATACTGTGTGTGGTGTCTGTTACACTGGGTCAGGCTGTATACTGTGTGTGGTGTCTGTTACACTGGGTCAGGCTGTATACTGTGTGTGGTGTCTGTTACACTGGGTCAGGCTGTATACTGTGTGTGGTGTCTGTTACACTGGGTCAGGCTGTATACTGTGTGTGTGGTGTCTGTTACACTGGGTCAGGCTGTATACTGTGTGTGGTGTTACACTGGGTCAGGCTGTATACTGTTTGTGGTGTTACACTGGGTCAGGCTGTATACTGTGTGTGGTGTTACACTGGGTCAGGCTGTATACTGTTTGTGGTGTTACACTGGGTCAGGCTGTATACTGTTTGTGGTGTTACACTGGGTCAGGCTGTATACTGTTTGTGGTGTTACACTGGGTCAGGCTGTATACTGTGTGTGGTGTCTGTTACACTGGGTCAGGCTGTATACTGTGTGTGTGGTGTCTGTTACACTGGGTCAGGCTGTATACTGTGTGTGGTGTTACACTGGGTCAGGCTGTATACTGTTTGTGGTGTTACACTGGGTCAGGCTGTATACTGTGTGTGGTGTTACACTGGGTCAGGCTGTATACTGTTTGTGGTGTTACACTGGGTCAGGCTGTATACTGTTTGTGGTGTTACACTGGGTCAGGCTGTATACTGTTTGTGGTGTTACACTGGGTCAGGCTGTATACTGTGTGTGTGGTGTCTTTGTCCCCCAGTGCATACAGATGTACATTAGTAATAACATCTATGTATGTCCCCCAGTGCATACAGATGTACATTAGTAATAACATCCATGTATGTCCCCCAGTGCATACGACGCTGCTGCAGAAAACATCTGTTCCTCTAAGTTCGGTCTTTGACATCTCAGACGTTGTTCATAGAGGACCACAGTAAAGAGATATGGAGACAGCATCCAAAAATCGTGAAAGTGTAGCATTATTCATAGCGCTTACATATTTTCACCTACAGACCCACATGAGCCCTTATTTTTTTGAAAGACCAATTATACTTTGCAATTACAGACTTTATTTTACCATAAAATATGCTACAAAACCAGAAAAAAAAATTTGTGCAGTGAAATAAAAAAAAAAAAAGGTGCATTTCTTTTTATTTTGAGGGGTTTCTTGTTTACCCTGTTCGCCCTATGGTAAAACTAAAATGTTAGCTATGTTCCTCAAGTCACTATGATTACCACGATAGGTAACTTGTATAACTTTCATATTATTTGATGGCTTTTAAAAAAATAAAACCTGATCTGTTCTTTCTTTCAGAACCTTGTTTGCATATATGCGATCACTTTTTATTACATTTTTTCTGGATTTGATGTAAACAAAAATTCTCAAATTTGCACTTTGACAGATTTTTGCCCTTCGCCATTTACCGTGCAAGATCAGGAATGTGATAATTTAATAATTAGGGCAATCATGCACGCGGCTATACCAAATATGTTCATTTTTATTTAGAAAATGGGAAAAGGGGGGTGATTTAAACTTTTATTAGGGGGGGGGGTTTCTTATTAATAAAAACACTTTAGTTTTTTCACACAAATTAATTAGAATGCCCCTGGGGGACTTCTATATACACAGCACTGATCTCCCATTGAGATTAATGCTGTGTATATAATAGAGCATTGATCCATCAGATTAGTGCTCCATTACTTTCGTCTGCAGCAGACCAGATACACGGATTGCCGAGCTGGGATCAGGCTCTTTCCAAAGCGGAGCCAGGGACGGCTCACTAGAAGGGAGATCCCCCACTAGACACCAGGGGCAGAAGTACAAAGCACTATTTAAATGCAGCTGTCAGCTTTGACAGCTGCATTTAAATAGTTAATTAACCGGGAGTGGTGATCAGCCGTGCCAGCTAATACTCACGGTCCCCGGCTGCACATAGCAACCGGGGACTGCGGGCTGCTCCCGGCGAGAGCCCTCTCTGTTTACCCTTAAAGGGGTAGTGCGGCGCTAAACATTTATTTACAAAATAACACATATTATAAAGTTATACAACTTTGTAATGTGTGTTATGTATGTAAATGGCCCCCTTCCCCGTATTTCCCCCCACCCACGCTAGACCCGGAAGTGTGGTGCATTAAACTTTCCGCATTTGTGTCGACCCCGGCCGCCATCTTGTGACAATGACATAGTCTTCGGGAGGCCGGCCGAACATTTCCAACCGTCCCTCAAGCCGCCCCCCCTATGCCGCGTCATCAGCTGCTCAGCCGCGATTGGCTCAGCATAACTGTGCACCACACTTCCGGGTCTAGCATGGGTGGAGGGAAACACGGGGAAGGGGGCCATTCACATACATAACACACATTACAAAGTTGTATTTACAAAGTTCATTTACACCTGGAGTCCCCAGCAGGTTTAGGTATGGGAGGGGGAGTAACAAGTGAATGGACATAACGTGTACATACATATTATATACAACTATGCACAATACCCATATTGTATACAGATATAAAGAAATGCATATTATCTATATCCATACATAGTACACACTAGAGATGAGTGAAGCCAAACTGCCGAATTCCGATTCGCAGTGAATCCCCCCCCCCCCCCCCCAATTCCACAGGATAGGGGATATGAAGCTGATTGGTAGGGGTCCCTGTGGTCTCTATAGGTCTTGTTAGCCCTGGTGGGCCAGTCCGAGCCTGAGATCCCCCATCGAACCAATGGATTGTGCGCATTACGTTCTCATGCATCCTGCCTGCAAAGTGGAATTTACTGCTGATTCAACAGCAGCCCCGATGACAGGAACTCTAACACATAAATGAATTGATATATACATGTGTTCTTTTACATAAAAACTGAAAGGGAGAGGATAGACTATTTAAATGAAGCACAGGGCCACACCGTGGAGGAGGAGGTGACGGAGGGTCCAAATCTGCACACTATACGCTGCTGCTTGTCACCCGAGTCACTCCCTTCCTCTATATAATAAGATAAACCCCAGGTTACCAGATAGAGGCAGTAAGTGACTGAGTGAAAGGCATGTCATCCTGGAGCTGCTAGACAGGAAGGCCCACCCCTTGCTCAGGGGCCCACAAAGGGGTAAAGCCCACCTGCGGATTCCCCTGCTCCCCTGCGGGCCAGTCCGAGCCTGAGATCCCCCATCGGACCAATGGATTGTGCACATTACGTTCTAATGCATCCTGCCTGCAAGGTGGGATTTACTGCTGATTCAACAGTGGCCCTATGACAGGAACTCTTTAACGCATAAAGGAATTGATATACACTTGTATTATTTTACATAAAAACTGAAGGGGAGAGGATGGACTATTTAAATAAGGCACAAAAAAAAATGTTTAAAGCGAAACTCCAAGTAGAGGTTAAAAAAAATGAAACTTCTGAAGAAGCATATAGCATTACTTACCTATCTATTCCAGTCTTGAAACTACCAAAAATCCATTTGTTTTGGGGAGTTTTGTTCTGTTTTGTGTTTTTGCACTTCCTGGTTTATCAGTTGTACACAGTACTACAGGTTCCAGAATGCAATGCTTTCCCTCAGCTGTTCATCACAGCCCCCCACCCTGCCTATTCCCCACCCAAATCTGTTGCAGAACATCTAGGCTGTGTTCACACATTTCAGTTTCATTGTGTTACTGAATTATTTGCAGTACTTTATCATTTCATTGTTGTCCCACCCACACAGCACACTGTATTCTCTAGCTGATATTGGAATAAAGTAAAGAACTTCTTGATTTTTTCTTTTCATTTGCACGCACATATTATAATCAAGCATCTTTTATCTTTGATGTTGAGCCCCACAATAGGGCTCTGATTTTCTGATTTTTGCTGTTTTGCATCATTTACTTGTGTCACTGCATATTTTTTTGTGAATACGCTGCAGTACTGCAATGACACTCCAACATGTGTGAATACAGCCCTAATTTCACTGCACACTTCTGCACAATCAGCGAAATCAGTGCAACACCTGCTTCTGGCTGGTCAGAGATGGTGAATCACTTAGGGGATTGGGGGATCCAGCCAAGCATCCTGTGACATCACGCCCTGCCCCCTGTCTGCATCATCAGCCTGATCTCAGCAAACACACACAATGTGAGACAGAGGCATGGAATATTTGTCTCCTAAGGTGGGAGAGCTGAAGACAATGTGGATTAACACAGGGGCCTTTTTTTCTTCACTTCCTGGATTTCAAACAGCTACCAGTGTGGCAGAACCGCACAGATAAGGTAATACATTGTATAGACACATCTATATAACTTTTAATGTACTTTCATAGAAAACAAGTTTTCCTTATCCGGAGTTCCCCTTTAAGGGTACAAACTCACTGGGTGGATCCACAGCGAGCTTCTTGCTGCAAATTCGCAGCAAGACCCCCTGCGGATCCCTGCCCTGTACAGTCTATGGGCAGAAAAACTCGCAGCAGAATGCACATCCAGCTGTGAGTATGTCCGCAGCCCGCCCCGTTAACCCCCCGGCCGCCAGAGCGTATACATCACCAAGTCCCCGCTCCGGCTTGCTTTGGGGCTCTCGGTGACTTCACGTCTCGCTCAGCTAATCAGTGCGCTGCGGCGGGGCAGCGCACTGATTGGCTGAGCGGGATGTGCCGGGAACCCCCGAAGAAAGCTGGAGCGGGGACCAGGTGATGTATAGGCTTCGGCAGCCGGGGGTTAACGGGGCGGAGTGCTGACAAACTCGAAGTGGGATGTGCATCCTGCTGCGAGTTTCTCTGCCCATAGACTGTTCAGGGCAGGGATCCGCAGCGTGTCTTGCTGCGAATTTGCAGCAAGAAACTCGCTGCGGATCTGCAAAGTGAGTTTGTACCCTTATACAGAAAACCATGTCGAGCAGGACTTTTTTTAATATTTATGTATATGTATTAAGGCAACACAGTAAAAAGTATAATACTTACTGTTTAACTACATTTGCTCCATTTAATTTTATGGATATGCTAAGAATTACACTTTAAACTTACCGGTACCTCTTGATGTACCAATATGGGATAAGTGTGAACAGACTCTCAAATGACACAAAAAAATGATTCCGACACCTGAGTTGCAAACAATTATATTGAGGCTATAGTCATGTACAATACTTAAACAGAAAGTGCAACCTGAAACAGTATAAGAAAACAAATCATGGAATGAAACGAACATAAGAAATATTAAATACTAAAGGACTTAAAAAAAAAGAAAAAGATATAGAGAGTATTTAACAAGACCATACTCTGACAACATTTTAAAGCCTGTTCAGTCGTGGCATAAGGCTGCCTTGGATTAGGCCATATTAAAGCGTTTATCCTCCTTTCAGGCACATATCCTGGCTGGGAGACTGTTAGGGGCCTTTTACAAAGGCCGATTATTAACAAGGAGGGTTGGTAGAAACACCCCTTCAGCCAATAATCGGCCTGTGTAAAAATGTCAGCGGTCAGCAGAGGAGCAGGTAAACGCCTTATCCTTCGCAGTTTGTGCTGTGCTAAAATAGATCACTGTCGGCTGCACATTTCCATGTGTTAACAGGAGATGTTTGTCCGACAGCAACATTTTTTAAATGGCCGCACAAATGATGCAGAGATTGTTCGTGCTGCCCGGGAGCATAATCGATCATGCCTTCAGCAAGATCAGAGCTCAATTGCAGTGCCTTTAGATCAGCGCTCGGTTGTTTCCATAGACAGTCCTATACTGGGCCATCTTAAAGGATCCATAAGATCAGGTCTGTTTAGCTTCAGGTTTGGTATACATACTGCAGGTATGTATCTATTTCTTTTTTCCCACCATTATTCTGGTGTATTTAGTGTTTTTCGCAGTGCGTAACATTTTGTGCATCAATTATGAAACAGTTTGCCCTATTTTTGAACATTTTACACCAGCTGCGCCATTTTTGAAATTTTTGCACATGGACAACAGATTTTCAAGCAGGACATGAAAAATGCGCAAGCGCAGAAATTAATTTTTAATTGAATGATACATTCCCCCCATAATCTTGTTTAATACTACACCTCAGGCTGCTGTGATTTAAAAAACTAAAAGTTTTTTAATGCTGCTTTCTGTGTCAAAGCCAGATTTAGATTAAGCAGGAATTAGAAATGTAAGTCCTTCCTTTATGTTACTTACTGCTGTTGAATTCCCCTATGGCTTTGGCTAAACTAACAAAGGGAAAAAGAGCCACAAACTTACGCTTTTGTCCAAATACCAAAAACTCCAGCCTATAGGCGCTCTTCCTGTGGCCACTGTGTGTGTCCATTAAATGCAGGCGGCAGTGGCAAGTCTAGTTGCCACCTCGTATGATGCTATACTACTATACTGATAATCTCTCCAGGACAACAATGAACCTGATTTCAGTTAACAAATTTTGTTGCTCAGCATTTTTGTTTGATAAGATATATTACAAAGTTTCTTATATTATCACTTATACCAGGGATGGGAAACGATCTGGCATAATGGGAATTGGGAAATAAGATTTTTGGTTGTTTTATTTGTATTGAGTGGTCCATGTGTCTAAGGCTCTGCTTGGGTCAGCTATTTAGCTACATAAAATGTTTCTTTTTTTTTTTTTCTTTTTTTTTCATTTTATAGCAAAAGTTATAAAGTAAAGTTATAAAGTGCTGGGTGGGATTTTACAAAAAAGTAAAAAAAAATGTTTAAAATGGTGAGAAGCCCTACTGTGCCACTACAACACAATGCCTTTTAAAATCAAAAGGCAATTGTGTAAATCAAGGATGCCAGCACCTTAGAGACTGCTTTCTTGCAAAAATAGCACCACACCCATCCTCAGGTTGTGTGTGGTATTACAATGGAACTAAGTGCAGAATTACAGCAAAACTGAGGGCCAGTGTGGTGCTGTTCCTGAACGAAAGGGGCCAGGATAAAGCCTGGATAACCTTTTTCAGCTCTAGCTAATTGATGGCTCCAAACAAGGGACACCCTCACATTGTATCAATATGTTATAGGAAAAAGGTTATTGGATCAGTTCTCAAATTATTTTTGAGAACTTACGTAAAAATTTTATCTCGGTTCAACTTAATGTTAACTTTTAGAAATTGAAATGTTAAATCAGCATAGGACTTTTGTATAAGAAGCAAGTGCTTATTGTGTAATCTTCATCCATTATTATACATAGACACACACACACACACACACACACACACACAAACACACTCAGGCATACAGCAAAGCCCTGTGTACAGATGCCACAATTTTTTTTTTATCTGTCAGAGTCATAGAGGGCTTATGCTATGCTACAAACATGTATGAGTCCTAAGGGTAGGTTGACAACTACCACCTTTTTGGTATTCAGTCCTCAGCTCCAAATAGGCTACAGCAATTGTTATGAGATCTTTATGTTATTAATGCAGCTGCACCTTTCACACAATGGGCTGTGGTTACAGATGCTGATATAGTTCCCTGAACTGCTGTATAAACCTCCTGCAGCAGCCGCTGCACATACCAGCCGCGGCTGCAGCAGTAGCTATATACCCGGGAAAAAAAGCAGTTTAATCCCCAGGCGCGTGACAGGCAGCGGCAGGGAAGTAGTCATCTGGATGGCTCCCCGCCCGTATCTAGTCACCATGCTCGGAGAGGATGAATGACAGGCAGAGAGGTCCTTTACTGGCCTCTCTGTCTGTCAATCATCCCTCCAAGCGTGCTGACAGGCAGAGAGCGGTGACTAGATATGGGCAGGTAGTCGTCCAGATGACTACCTCCCTGCTGCTGCCTGTCACGCGCCCGGGGATTAAACTGCTTTTTTTCGGGTATACAGCTACTGCTGCAGACGCGGCCGGTACGTGCTGCCAAAACCATGTCATAAGCCACATGTATATTGCTATGGTATTTACCATTTGGCTTTATACTGCACCAATAACTTATGAAGAACACATTCACACAGCTATGTTTTGGATCCATCCTCTAATTGTATATATCTTGCCATTTCCTTTTCAAAGACCTTGTGACATTACATGAAATACACAGGAGGAATGGGACAAAATTACAGTTGTGTGAATGCCTCTTAGGCTAGAAATATGAATCTACTATTTAGATTAGTACAATAAGTAAAAAAAAGGTATTCATTATCTAAACAAGTTATCTATCACAAAGAAGACCAATATATCAATCCTCCCCTGGGTGGGATCTTAATAGGGCGGCACAATACCAAAGATTAAAACCCTGTGGAGAAACATGAGCAAAACACACACTGGTACTCTGTATAGGATCAACAACTAGTCTGTTAAATAGAATGTAGACAAAATTATTATCCAACTCGCGAAAAACGTGAAAGTCTGTTTTGTTTTGAAAGTTTTTTTTTTTTTAAATGTGTATTGTGAAGACGTAACACTGAAAAGTATTAAGTCCTGGAAAGACGACTGAAAATATTTTAGTGATTTTTTTCTTCAGTATGACTCAAGTGATGACGTGCAAGCTCACCAGCATCGCGAAATCTGCGTTGACATATTTGGCACTGACAAGGCTTCCCGCCAAAGTGGGTGTACTTGTGACGGGTAAGATGGGAAGTTCTTTTGAAGGCTTTACCACAGACCTTGCAGACGTGAGGCTTTTGTTGAGAATGAGCAATGCTGTGCCTCTGGAGATAGGATAGATACTCGAATATTCTAAAGCACACAGGACATTTATATACCTTCCGTGGGGCTGAAGATTTTGAGACCCCGGCGTCCATACTGCCTGACGGCGATGTACCGGATGAGTTACTTAAGCCTATAGATAGAGGTTCCTCGACAACAACAGTATAAGGCATTCCTTGACTGTCAATAAGCAAAAATCTCCTCTGCGTAGAGCTTTCAGTTTTATCTTTTTCTTTAAAATGTACCATCCCGCCTTTTATTTCATCAGTAGGTGAACTTTTGGCTTTATCTTTTGACATGCCATTTGTGTCAGTCTTACATGTAACAGAACTGGTATTATTACTATAAGTACTAGGTATAGTAGAGGTTTGCCTATGTGGCACTTGCTGATAGAACATTTTCTGACATATTCTCCCCACGTTATGTGTTGAGGTTGTGTCATCACAAATTTTTATTCTTTTATACGGGTCAGTAGTTCTAACAGGATGTAGAACATTATTCTTTAATACAACCCTCTTATTGGAATAGTTAAATGGAATCCCATGACGAAGACTGGTGTCTGGACAGCAAATGTCTTGAATACCTTGGGAAAGTGGTTCCTTTTTCAGTACATTTGCTGTAGCAATTTGGGTTTTGCTACGTGGATTTGACGCTTGATTTTTTATTTCGCTGTAACTGATTTTTCTATCTTGACTAAAATGTACAGAACTCCTTTCTGGGTTGTGTGGAAGAAAAGAATGACCAACATCACTAACTAGAAAAGGTCTTTTATTATTCACCGCAGCAGGTGACCTTGTCATGTTTTGGGCTTCCTTCCCAGAAGCTGTAAGTGCTAAGCTTTTTCTGTAGTCCTTGGAATTGGACGTTAAGTCAGCCCAATTGTCTACAGAGGGTCTATAGATGTCTTTCCTTTGCCGTACACAAACTTTTATCATTTTACCTTGTTCAATAGATTTGAATCCATTGACACCATCGGCATGTCTAATTTTATCTTCTACCTTAAAAGAGTCTTCATTCAGAGCAGTATGCACTGGCTTCTTAAGAAGTCTTTCTGTTGCTATGAACTTGCCATGGTTCGCTTGGAGCATTTTTGGTGCAAATATGCCTTTTTGATGATTCATAATTTTCATACTGGTGGCTGCCATTTTTTAAAATCCAGATTCCATTCAGTGTTGTAAGTCAGATAACAGATTGGAGGGAACCTACAGAAGAACATGATACTGTTAGTAAAACAAGGCTTCATCTTACAAATGCTTATAAACATTCAGCAATGCCTAGAATGTATTATTTCCCTTTTTATCTACTATATTTAAAAGAGAAAACAATGTAGAGGCTTTGTGTATGTTTTGTGTATACAGTCGTCCCTCAACATATGATATTAATTGGTTCCAGGACCAATTGTATGATGAAAATATTGTATGTTGAGACCAATATTCTGTAGAAAACTGGCCCAGGTAAAAAGCAGCACAGGACATGTAGTATCACACTATACTTGGAGAATCACTACTAGACAGCCAACCAGTGCATGCATTTCAGTTATACTGGCGTTTTACCAGTAAAATGGCCAGCAAAATACCAGTTTCATTGGTTGATAATCTAGTTATTTACATGTGCTGCAGCTCTTCACTGTCTGTAGCATTGTATGTTCAGTCTGGTCTCAAGTTACAATGGTCCAGAAAGGACCATTGTATGTTGAAAATATTGTATCTTGAGGCCATTGTAGGTTGAGGGATCACTGTACATATTTCAGATGAGGCATGTCCGCCATCTTGATTACTTCTTGTCTTCTGATTGGACTCTCCTTATGCAGCATACATTTCCCAGGATACCTCTGGCTTTGCAGAGACAGGAGTGGGCAAGTGCAGTTATGAGACTCTGCCTCCTCTATTTGCAGCAAGTGACTGAGCTTGCGTCTCCAACTCACATTATAGAGTATTACATGACTATGTCTGTTTCTTTGTGATAGGTTTCTCCCTGTCAGCTGTTATTCAGACAGCAGCACCAAGCTTCATTTTATAGGGCATACTTCTGAACACAGGCCCTATTACACCAACAGATCTGACGACAGATTATCTGCCAAAGATTTGAAGCCAAACCCAGGAACAGACTATAAACAGAGAACAGGTCATAAAGGAAAGACTGGATTTCTCCTCTTTTCAAATCCACTCCTGGGTTTGGCTTCAAATCTTTGGCAGATAATCTGTTGTCAGATCTGTTGGTGGAATAGGGCCTTAATAAGAAGGCAGCCACAGAGTAGAGACAGACATCCTGACTATGTAGTCTACTGGGTATCACAGGATTACAAGACTAATGAAATTTCAAGACATATGAATGTAAAGCCCCTTTTACATGGAGAAATATTTTTTTAAAGCGAGTGCTGACCTGTGCAGTTGGCACTTACTGGAAACAGAAAAAAATATTATGCTATGGGCATGTAATTCCTCCTACCTGATCACTGAATAGAAAAAAAACAATAAAGTAATATAATGGTGCTGGAACGAATGCTAAAGCTATGCTTTCACAGTTTCATGGGCCATAAATAAAGAATTATTCTTACCATTAATTTACTTTCCACTAATCCTGTAAGACAGCACCATAATTGAAGGTTGCTCTGCTTGTGTCTGTAGGGACAGGATACAGAACAGTTTAAAAACCTCTCCCCTATGCACCTCCCCAGTGGTTTCCAAATGTTAACTATAGAGTGCAAAGAGTGGAAAGTAAATTAACAGTAAAAATAATTCACTGCATCCTCCTTCATGATCACCACGATTGGAGACTTACCAAATTAGTAGCTCCCTAGGGTGGGAGGGGTGTCTGTAGGACACTATCAATTCTATAAACTTATTAGACGCTTGTGCCCCGAATAACAGGCTCGGAGTTTGCCTTACTTTTATAAGATTCTTTAATGGCTGATTTATCCAATGCGCTATAGTCTTCAGAGACCTTTTTGCTCCAGTATGCCGCCTTGGTTTTGCATGAACAAGTTGCCATCTACCTGCCAAGGGTTAGTGACTGCTAAATACTAAATAATTTTAACATCCAAACAATGAAACTGAAACTTCCAGGCCTGGAGTCCAATTTCTTTTTGGCAGAACAGGGCTATGTAAGTTACCCTGACTGGACACTTTTGTTGACTGAAGGGAATATCTAGGATTAGAAGAATTAAAGATACTTTCTTGCTAAAACAGCACCACCCCTGTCCCCAGGTTGTGTGTAGTATTGCAATTCCGCTCCATTAACTTAAATTAAACTGATTGCAAAGCCACACCCAAACTGAGGACAAAATTGGTTCTACTTCTGGAAAAAAGCAGCCATGTTTTTCTAAGCCTGGGTAACTCTTTCACTGATTGATTGGCTGAGCCAGTGCCTCCCAGCGAGACCTGGAAGTGGTGATATGCAGGGCCATAGACCATAATAGCACTACTACGCATTACACCAGATTTCACTGCGAAGCTCATAGTGTGAAATCCACTGTGAAATTTCCATGAACGAAAGAATTTCCGGCAAACAGAAATACTATTTTCTGCCTATTCCTATTTCTCTAAGGGTATATTCACACGGGGGGGCTCGCTGCGAGATTCTCGCTGCGAGCCCGGCAGGTCCTGGCAGTTCCCATACACTACATACTTGCTGCGGTCTAAACGACCGCAGCGAGTATGTAATTATACCACCCTTAACCCCTTCTACTCCCGCCGGCTCCCCCGCTGTAAGCAGCATACATTACCTGTCCTTGCTGCATGGGTCCGGCGTCCTGCTCTCCCGCCCGGCCAATCAGTGGCTGCGGCTGGGCAACACACTAATTGGTCGGACGGGAGAGCAGGACGCCGGACCCGTGCAGCAAGGACAGGTAATGTATGCTGCTTACAGCGGGGGAGCCGGCGGGAGCAGAAGGGGTTAAGGGCGGTATAATTACATACTCGCTGCGGTCGTTTAGACCGCAGCAAGTATGTAGTCTATGGGAACTGCCAGGACCTGCCGGGCTCGCAGCGAGAATCTCGCTGCGAGCCCGCCCGTGTGAATATACCCTAAACCTGGGATTGGGATTTTCCAGGCAGGAGACAGTTTTGGAGTAGGAGGATGAGGAGGATTTGCCCTCACAACAGCCCATGGGCGTCACTTGATTATGGCTGGGGGGATACAGAGGAGCCAGAGAAGACACCTCCCACCAAGGACAGCTTGTTCTTTCCCCTGGGCAGCCAGGCTCATACACACAACTACATGCTACAGTGCCTGCGCAATGCCTGGATTTTTACCAGTGCAGAGTACTGGGTGGCCACTTTGCTAGATTCCCGTTACGAGGACAACATTGCATCCTTAATTCCACCAGTAGAGGGTAATAAAAAGGTGTGGGAAGACAAGTGCAACCTGATAGATGCTCTACTGTCGTCATTCCCATCTGTCAGAGAAAATTCATTCAAAATTTGCTTGCGCAAAACTTACAAATTACAAATCTTTATTGGTTAAAAATACACAATGATAAATAGAAGAGTCAGCACCGATGAATATTGTGGTACAGGATATAAAATAGTATACTGCAGCAGCTAAATGACTGTTAATGAATTTAAATATGCCATGGTACGGCTGCCGGAAAATCAGTAGGGAGTATTGCACATATGGTTACTACAGTACTGGGTATAAAGTAAAAGTGACTAGTGCATAAATAAATATGGCGTACTATGGACCCCGATGCTGTATACATGCAATCCCTACCTCATTACCTTAGATCGTAAAGAATCCTGACAGCCACGAGCCCCAGCGCGCGTTTCGGCATCCACATTTGTCAAGGAGCATGACCAATATACATATACAATAATAATACAAGAAAATGTATACAAATTTACAGGACTGTACCTTGAAAGACATGGAGGAGACCTTGTAAGTTAACAATATTGCCACCACAGCAGCATGTACCCCTCCTTTTGGGGGAGCACAAAGTTCCTGTAGACAGTGAGATTAGTAGCCACTCATTCTATATTCCAATTGGCTGCCACTACCTTTGTGTCTAGCAGCATCACACATGCCTCCATTACCCTGCTGTTACTATGTTACATGCAAGGCGACATACCCATTTAACCCCTGCATTGTTACAAAAGATATTCTGCCACTTAGATATCACAAATTGACCATAGGATAAAACAGCGTGACCAGAAAATATGATATTTGTTATGTCCTAGACTTAGCAGGCGTGCATAACAAATATATCCACAGATGTGAACAAACATGGATTGGTAACTGCTATAACATAGGTCTAATGTATGTCTGGCATAACCCAGTGTTAAACACAGCAATATGAGCATAGTAATGTAAGCGTGCACGCCTAGCACATCCCTGTAAGTATATAATATATCCACCATGCTTAGTACTTGCTGGTATGTCAAGATTCTCCGGCCATTATCACAATGCAACATCATAACAAGCTATTATGTGTCAAAAACCTAAACATTACAACATGCATAACGGTTGCAACATAGACCTGCAATGTATTTATTATGTCCCGAACTTAGTGAGGGTGCATGATAATATAAGTTATAACCCATGAACAGATAAGCATGGAGCGGTTGTGGATACAAGTTGGATCAACAGTATGTTTGGCATATCCCCAAGTTAGACACAATGATATGAGCGTATAGATGCCGAGCACATCCCACGAGTATATACTATATCCACCATAACTACAGATATGTCAGATAGAACGATGCCAGCAATGCACAACCTATAATATGTTGGAAAACTAATCCTTACACCATGCATAATGGATGCAACCCAGACTCTGATTTGTTTTACATTTATAGAACCACCTGCCAATCCTAACTCTGATTGATAGCACCTTCTTTGCACATAGTAAGATTCCCTCCTGCATACATTATAGCATTACACCTGTATAAGATAAGAGAGATAGAGGTAAATACCCACAGATGCTGGGGGCATGAATCTCCCGGGTAGTAGATAAGCCTGGTAGGCGGAAGTGTCTATTGCACATGCGCTGAACAGAGAAATACTGCCCCCTGCAGTCACATGGACACACAATCCCACCCTATGATGTCCGATATACTAAAGATGGAGCCGGCTCTAAGACAGTCATGTGACAGAAGCAGGGCGTTCCCTGGTGACGTCTGAGGAATGCGGACACGCCCCCAGGAGCTGGAGAAAAATCCTCTGGTTAACCCTTTCTGTGCTGGACATCCCATTACAGACTCTAAATTTTGTTGGCCAATAAAAGTATCACTCCTATAATACTTTGATCACAAGTATTTACCACAAAATAGACTCTAAAATACATAACTTGTCATCATTATTAATAAATGTATTGGAAAAATGAGACAGCTGTACAAGGAGGATACATATACTGTACACACATAATATACACAAATACACACATAATATACACATATACCCATATAATATACACATATACACACATAATATACACATACTATACACATATATACACATAATATACACATATATACACATAATATACACATATACACATATAATATACACATACACACATAATATACACACATAATATACACATAAACACACATAATATACATATACACACATATACACACAATATACACAAATACACACATAATATACACATATGCACACATAATATACACATGTACACACATAATACACACATAGTTACATAGTTACATAGTTAATACGGTTGAAAAAAGACACATGTCCATCAAGTTCAACCAAGGAGGGGATGGATACAGGGAAGGGGGAGGGGTGATAGGTTCTATACATATGCTTTTATATTATTTTGGTCTAAGAACTTGTCTAGCCCTGTTTTGAAGCCCTCTAATGTTTTTGCTGTGACCAGATCCTGTGGTAGACTGTTCCACAGATTCACAGTTCTCATGGTAAAGAAGGCTTGTCGCCTCCGGAGATTGAACCTTTTTTTCTCCAGGCGGAGGCAGTGCCCCCTTGTCCTTTGAGGGGGTTTTACCTGGAACATCTTTTCCCCATATCTCTTGTAGGGGCCATTTATATATTTAAATAAATTAATCATATCTCCCCTTAAACGTCTCTTCTCCAGACTAAACAAATGTAATTCTTTTAATCTCTCCTCATAACTAAAATGCTCCATTCCCCTTATTAGTTTAGTTGCCCGTCTTTGTACCCTCTCCAGCTCTAGAACATCCTTTTTATGAATCGGGTTCCAAAACTGGGTGGCATACTCCAGATGAGGCCGCACCAAAGCTTTATAAAGCGGTAATATTATATCCCTGTCCCGTGAGTCCATGCCTGTTTTAATGCATGACAATATCCTGCTGGCCTTAGAAGCAGCTGACTGACATTGTGTGCTGTTCTGTAGTCTATTATCTACAAGTACACCCAGATCCTTCTCTATCAGCGACTCTCCCAGAGTAACTCCCCCCAGGACATATGATGCATGTGGGTTATTAGTACCCAGGTGCATAACTTTACATTTATCCACATTGAACCTCATTTGCCAAGTGGACGCCCAAACACTCAGTGTGTCTAAGTCATCCTGTAACATCTGCACATCCTCCATAGACTGTACTGTACTACAAAGCTTGGTGTCATCTGCAAAGATAGAAACATTGCTGTTAATTCCATTCTCAATATCATTAATAAACAAGTTAAACAAAAGAGGGCCCAGTACTGACATATATACACATACACAAATACACACATAATATACCCATATACAGATATAATATACACATACACACACATATACACACATAATATACACATATACACACATAATATACACAAATACATACATAATATACACAAATACACACATAATATACACATATACACACATAATATACACATATGCACACATAATATACACATACACACATAATATACACATATACACACATAATGTACACATACTATACACATATACACACATAATACACACATAATATACACTTATACACACAATACACACATAATATACACATATACACATATAATATACACATACACACACATATACACACATAATATACACATATACACACATAATATACACAAATACATACATAATATACACATATACACACGTAATATACACAAATACACACATAATATACACATATACACACATAATATACACATATACACACATAATATACACATATGCACACATAATATACACATACACACATAATATACACATATACACACATAATGTACACATACTATACACATATACACACATAATATACACTTACACACAATACACACATATACACACATAATATACACATACACACATAATATACACATATACACATACAATATACACATATACACACATAATATACACATATACACACATAATATACACAAATACATACATAATATACACATATACACACATAATATACATCAATACACACATAATATACACATATACACACATAATATACACTTATACACACATAATACACACATATACACACATAATATACACATACACACATAATATACACATATACACACATAATGTACACATATACACACATAATATACACAAATACATACATAATATACACATGTAATATACACAAATACACACATAATATACACATATACACACACATAATATACACTTATACACACATAATACACACATATACACACATAATATACACATACACACATAATATACACACATAATATACACATATACACACATAATATACACATATACACACATAATGTACACAAATGCACACAGTACGATGATACAAAAAGACACACAATGTAAATAAAAAGGCATAACAGGAGCACAGCAAGTGCAGACAAAGATGGGGCTCAGTGCAAAGTGCCAGAACAGATATGCAGTACATAAAAGACACATAGCAAGCAGGACCTGCAAATAATAAATAACAGAGCACAATGTTAGCAATAGAAAAAAACGGAAATAGAAAAGAAGGACAAGTGGAAGTGTGTACAGAACCATGACTGTGCTGGAGGGAGGATGCTAGTGAGAGAAGTGAGCACAAGGGATGAATAGTGTAATAGGAGGAGGGTAAAGAGATGAGTGTATGTGGGAATGAAAGTATGGGAGTGTTAAAAGAAAAGAGAATGAAAAGAGTGTGAGAATATGATTGATAATAATTGAAGTGTGACAGTGTGCAAAGGTTGAGACAACATAAATGAATGTATATACTAAAAACTTTGGGAGACATTTACTAAGGAGTCTAATGTGTGTGACTATTCTAATGAGGATTGGTGTGTATTTTGTTCAAATATCTTGACACTGATTTATTAAAATAGCACTGCCATAGTGAATGCTTCTAAGTAAAAAGTCACAAAAATTGCGCAAGCATATTTACCTGGTACTGACCAGACGTGTTTGTGTGACTTTTTAAAAAGTCGCAAATAATAAATTGGGCGCTAATCTCGGATTATGCCAACTTTTGGGTAAATACTCAAAACAGGCAGATTAAAAAAAGTTGCATCTAAAAAAATATTCACCCGTCGAATACTGGTTCATAAATAGAATTTAGACCAAAAATGGGGGAAATATCCAAATATCTATGAACTGGAGAGAATGGAACGGCTGCACATCCCATCTATGGCTGATACTAATGCCGCTAGGCCTATATTAAAAATCAACACCGGAGTGTCTGTATATGAATTGATCAAGCCATAATAGCCCCGTGTACCACCGTGCAGGTCCTCTGGTTCACACGGGTCCCTACGCTAACTCCACACTGTGTCGGTCAGCGACCGCCAACCCCGCAAAGCGTGCACATGCAGGGAAGGGGGGCCATGGAACGGCCCTGCAACCCCAATGTCACAGGACCAGACCCAAAAAGCCCCACCAAAACCCAGCCAGCACCACCGGCGGGGAAGGCTGCCCCCAAACGATACAAGTATGGATATGGTATTACACTTACCATTGCTGCTCTCACAGAATGGGAAAGATATAAGGTCCAGAGATGTGAGCACAGGCATATCCTGCTAATTTTGGTCATGTGGGTCTTATAAAGGAGTGCGAGCTGTTCAGAGAGGGAGAACTGTGAAACACGAACTGGAGAGAATGGAACGGCTGCACATCCCATCTATGGCTGATACTAATGCTGCTAGGCCTATATTAAAAATCAACACCAGAGTGTCTGTATATGAATTGATCAAGTCATATTGCCCCGTGTACCACCGCACAGGTCCTCTGGTCCACACGGGTCCCTACGCTAACTCCACACCGTGTCGGTCAGCGACCGCCAACCCCGCAAAGCGTGCACATACAGGGAAGGGGGGCCATGGAACGGCCCTGCAACCCCAATGTCACAGGTCCAGAACCCAAAAAGCCCCACCAAAACCCAGCCAGCACCACCGGCGGGCAAGGCTGCCCCCGAACGACACAAGTATGGATACGGTATTACACTTACCATTGCTGCTCTCACAGACAGGCCCGTATCTGCCATGAGGCGAGGTGAAGTGTTCGCTTCAGGCGGCAGATAACACAGCCCTTGAGGGGGGCGGCATCAGTGTCCTGTGTCCTTATCATTACAACTACACTCACCGGCCACTTTATTAGGTACACCTGTCCAACTGCACGTTACCACTTAATTTCTAATCAGCCAATCACATGGCGGCAACTCAGTGCATTTAGGCATGTAGACATGGTCAAGACAATCTCCTGCAGTTCAAACCGAGCATGAGTATGGGGAAGAAAGGTGATTTGAGGGCCTTTGAACGTGGCATGGTTGTTGGTGCCAGAAGGGCTGGTCTGAGTATTTCAGAAACTGCTGATCTACTGGGATTTTCATGCACAACCATCTCTAGGGTTTACAGAGAATGGTCCGAAAAAGAAAAAACATCCAGTGAGCGGCAGTTCTGTGGGCGGAAATGCCTTGTTGATGCCAGAGGTCAGAGGAGAATGGGCAGACTGGTTCGAGCTGATAGAAAGGCAACAGTGACTCAAATAGCCAACCGTTACAACCAAGGTAGGCAGAAGAGCATCTCTGAACGCACAGTACGTCCAACTTTGAGGCAGACGGGCTACAGCAGCAGAAGACCACACCGGGTGCCACTCCTTTCAGCTAAGAACAGGAAACTGAGGCTACAATTTGCACAAGCTCATCGAAATTGAACAGTAGAAGATTGGAAAAACGTTGCCTGGTCTGATGAGTCTCGATTTCTGCTGCGACATTCGGATGGTAGGGTCAGAATTTGGCGTCAACAACATGAAAGCATGGATCCATCCTGTGGGGAATATTTTCTTGGCACTCTTTGGGCCCCTTGGTACCAATTGAGCATCGTTGCAACGCCACAGCCTACCTGAGTATTGTTGCTGACCATGTCCATCCCTTTATGACCACAATGTACCCAACATCTGATGGCTACTTTCAGCAGGATAATGCGCCATGTCATAAAGCTAGAATCATCTCAGACTGGTTTCTTGAACATGACAATGAGTTCACTGTACTCAAATGGCCTCCACAGTCACCAGATCTCAATCCAATAGAGCAGATTCGGGAGATTCGCATCATGGATGTGCAGCCGACAAATCTGCGGCAACTGTGTGATGCCATTATGTCTATATGGACCAAAATCTCTGAGGAATGCTTCCAGCACCTTGTTGTATCTATGCCACGAAGAATTGAGGAAGTTCTGAAGGCAAAAGGGGGTCCAACCCGTTACTAGCATGGTGTACCTAATAAAGTGGCCGGTGAGTGTAGTTACGGCTCAGTGCCCAGCCGTGTTTCCTGTCAGTTGCCTCATGAGAAGCGCTGAGGAGGCACTGGAAGCCTCGTATTCACAGGTATTCACATCACATAAGACATAGATATAGTGTCTCCTGCTGTTAACCCTTTCAATAATGCAGAGTTATTATACTCTGCATCACTTACACACTGTAGAAAAGAAAAAGTTAACAGCAGCGGGGACGCTATATTATGTCTTCTCTGCCCTGCCGAACTCCGAGCTGACCTCAGCATAGTGCAAGAGCAGGAGAAGAGGCATAAAAGTCATGTTCTGCTCTGCTGTTAACTCTTTCTGTATTGCAGAATGGAAGTGATGCACAGTAATACTCTACATTCTGCAGTACTGAAAGAGTTAACAGAGCAGCCCGTTTTATGGCTCTTCTCTGGCTCCTGATGTCAGAGGTCAGAGGTTATCTATAGTGCTGTCCCATACACACTGCGATGCTGCACTGTGCCTGTCCTGGATCTTCTCTCCCTGACTATTACTCTGAGGTCCCTGCAGTTTAGACTGCTGTCAGGTCACAGGATAGGAGACTCAGCTGAGGCATTAATCATGTTGAATGGGGGGACCTGGGAGTGCTGGAGTTCTTGTATAGGGAATGTGAGGGGCACTATGGGCATGGTGATATTACAGGGAATGTGAGGGGCACTATGGGCATGGTGATACTACAGGGAATGTGAGGGGCACTATGCACGTGGTGATATTACAGGGAATGTGAGGAGGGCAGGGGGCTTTGTCAGTTCTCGCCTCAGGCAGCAAAAAAGCTAGAACCGGCCCTGCTCACAGAATGGGGAAGACATAAGGTCCGGACATGTGGGCACAGACGTATCCTGCTAATTTTGGTCATGTGGGTTTTATAAAGGAGTGCAAGCTGTTCACAGAGGGAGAACCGTGAAACACGAACTGAAGAGAATGGAACGGCTGCACATCCCATCTATGGCTGATACTAATGCCGCTTGGCCTATATTAAAAATCAACACCAGAGTGTCTGTATATGAATTGATCAAGCCATATTGCCCCGTGTACCACCGCGCAGGTCCCTACGCTAACTCCACACCGTGCACATGCAGGGAAGGGAGGCCATGGAACGGCCCTGCAACCCCAATGTCACAGGACCAGACCCAAAAAGCCCCACCAAAACCCACCCAGGGACCCATGTGTATCAGATACCTGCACGCGGTACATGAGGTAGTGTGGCTTGATCAATTCACATACAGAATTCTGATGTTTTTTATGCAGCCGAGAGGTACTAGTATCAGCCATAGGTGTGAGGTGCAGCACTCTTTTTCTTCCCTGAACCGTATTTTGTTTCTCTCTTTTCTCCGTGTTTTGCACTCCTCCTGGTGAGATCCACATGACCGCAATTAGCAGGAGACACCTGAGTGCTCATGGTTTTAATCCCTCCTGTCTGTCCCATTCTATCTTTGATAGCTATGGTGAGTGCAATACCTTATCCAGACTTGTGCTGTTTGGGGGCAGCTTCCTCCGCCGGTGATGCTGGCTGGGTTTTGGTGTGGCATTTTTGGGTCTGGTCCTGTGGCATGGGGGTTGCAGGGCCGTTCCATGGCCTCCCTTCCCTGACTGTGCACGCCTGCGGGGGTGGTGGTCGCTGACTGGCACAGTGTGGACTTAGTGTAGGGACCCATGTGTATCAGATACCTGCACGCGGTACATGGGTTAGTGTGGCTTGATCAATTCACATACAGAATTCTGATGTTTTTTATGCAGCCGAGAGGTACTAGTATCAGCCATAGGTGTGAGGTGCAGCACTCTTTTTCTTCCCTGAACCAAATTCAAATATCTATTATTAACCTAAAAATAGGTGCAAAGCTCTTGATAAATTAGCCCCCTCTGTGTGTATCCCACAGACATAAAATAACCATCCAAAGGATAAGTCCACCTTTAATAGGACTGCAGGAAACTCAAAATGATGAGGTACATGTGTTTGTTCAAAAAGTCTTTGAAATAATCCATTGTTTATTCTTTCCAGAAAAAGGTATAATAAGTATTAGAGGTCACAATACCCTGTGTCAGAGAAGGCAGACATTTAGGCAGTTAGAGGTAGTCTACACTTAAAACAAACACAAAACACATGACTGTATTAACCCCTTAAGGACCACGGGCGCACATTTATGCCCCCGCTGCCTGGGCCTTACGCCCTGCCGCGGTCCCGGGCTATGGAGCGGGCTCAGGAGCTGAGCTTGCTCCATAGCAGATGAGGATCAGCTACTATCTGCAGCCAGGCCCTCACCCTCAATGGCGGGCAACCGCGATCTCGCGGTCGTTGCCATTAACCCCTTAAACATCGCGATCACTCCGTGACTGCAGCGTTTAAGTGTAAGTGACAGGAGCATCTCCTGTCACTTACCGATCAGGACCCCCGCAGCGTGTCTGCGAGGGTCCCGATCGCACACCCTGCCTGACTGCCGGAGGCATACACCTTACCTACTTGCAGTCTGATCTTCTGATAGAGTCTGCCACCGGCAGGCTCTATCAGAAGATCACAGATTACACTGATCCCTGCTATGCTATGGCATAGCAGTGATCAGTGTATTCAATCTAATGTATTGATGTAAAAGTCCCCTAATGGGACTATAAAAGTTTAAAATAAATAAATAAATAAAAGTTTTAATAAATGTCCCAAAGCCCCTCTCCCAATAAAAGTGAAAATCACCCCCCTTCCCATTTTATACAAAAAACACATAAAAATTATGAAGTTAATAAACATATAATATACTGTAGCGTGCATAATCATCCGATCTATTAAAATAAAACAATATTATTTCAGCATGGTGAACGGTGTGAACAAAAAAACGGTAAAAAAAAATGCAGGGATCACTTTTTTTAAATTACATTTTATGTAAAAAAAATTATAAAAAGTGTTCAATACATCCAATCTAGAAAAAAATGTTAGTAATAAAAACACATCATAGACATCATGGCACAAAAAATGACACCCTACACGACCCCATTGGTGAAAAAATAAAAGTGCTATAAGAGTCACAATAGGGCCATTTTAAATATACCTATTTGGAAAAAAAAAACATTTTACTGCTAATAAAAATAGTAAAACGTTAGAAAACCTAGTAACCATGCATATCGCTGTGTTTAGACCGGCCTATAGAATAAGGAAAAAAATGTCAGTTTTACTGTAAAGTGCATTAGGTAAACATGAAAGCCCCCCCAAATTTGCGGAACCACCATTTTTGACCCAAATTCACCCCAAAAAATGATGTTTTGGGGGTTCTGTCAATTATTTAATGGCAGATTGAAAGATGCCATTACAAAGTACACCTGCTCCTGAAAAGGTTATGGGTCTTAGAAGGCGAGGAGGAAAAAACGAAAACACAAAAGTGACTATTGACCCGGTCACTGGGTACTCCGGGCAAAATATATTTTTAAATATGTTATTACATAAAGAAAGTTATACAAATCCCTAATATACACTGTGCAGAGCGCTCACCTGCCGCCCGGTCCGGGCGGGGTGAGCGCTCATGCTCCTCTTCCCAAGCAGCTTTCTTCATCGTGCACGGGACCGGGCGGAGGGCTAAGTGCTGAGACTGTCTCATATTACTTCATCTCAGTGCTCAGTCCCCCGCCTGGTCCCGGGCTTGATGAAGCAAGCTGCTTGGGAGAAGGGGCAGCTGCTTAGGAAGAGGTGCATGAGTGCTCACACCACCAGGACGGGGCGGCATGTGAGCGCTCTGCACTGGGCCAGTTGACGGGCTCTAATGAAGGGAGGAAGATTGGGAGAAGGTGCATGAGCGCTCGTGCAAGGGACCGGGCAGGGGGTTTAGATGAGGGGCGGCAAGTTAGGGGGCGGTGCAGGAGTGCTCACTCCGCCGGGACTGGGCGGAGGGTGAGCACACCTGCAGGGGACTGGGCAGGGGGGAGACGGGCGGCTAGTTGAGGTGAGCTTCACATAAGGAGCGCTCACCCTACTGCAGCAGCTGTAATAGGACCAGGCAGGGGGGTGGGACAGAGGGAGGGGGGACATTACCAGCACAGGGAGGGAGGGAGAATGGGCGTATATTCTAATGCTATACTTTTACATGAGCTGGTGCACACACTTAAGACGTGACATCACATTTTTTTTTGAGGAAGTGAACCTGTCTGAGCTACTAAATTGAGGAAAATAGCACTATATGTGCATTTCCCATAATTAGTGTATATTAGGGATTTGTGTAACTTTCTTTATGTAATAACATATTTAAAAATACATTTTGCCTGGAGTACCCCTTTAAGACCATTTCAGGCCTGGTCTTTAAGGGATTAAAAAATGTTAAAAACAATGAATCAATAAATTAGCTCCTCCTCTTTTAGGCTATGTTCACACAATATATTAATATTGTTAACAACAGTAATGAAAACCATACATTTGAATTGATTTCAATGCAATAATGGCCATAATGTATACACATAGGGGGAGATTTATCAAAGGGTGTAAAATTTAGACTGGTGCAAACTGCCCACAGCAACCAATCACAGCTCAGCTTTCCTTTCAGCACTGCCTAAAGCTGAGCTGTGATTGGTTGCTGTGGGTAGTTTGCACCAGTCTAAATTTTACACCCTTTGATAAATCTCCCCCATAGTATACACTACAGCCGTTGTTGAACTGCGGCCGCAGCAAAATAATGAGCACTGTGTATAAAAAGGACTCTCAAATTTTTATGCTCTTTTGCATGTGATTGATGGTAACTCTTCGCTGAACGTAGGGTTGACTTGTAAAATAGGCCAAAGACGTCTAAATACATCCACGATCCGATAAATGACATATCTTCTTGTTATAAATTCGAGAAGTGCGGTATCTTCTTGTTATATCATTTTAAGGAAATCAACATCAGTCTTGTAGACTTTATATGTGAGTCGGATATTTTTCTCATTGTTTAAAAAAACAGAAATGGATCCAGATCCTGTAGAGACCCATGCCAAACGATAAGAATATCATCTATATATCTATCCCAATCTGCACTGCATTTAATATGTGGAACCTCATCTGCCATAAAGAGGTTTCTTTCCCACAGCCCCAGGAACCATTTGCATATGCAGCCCACCCCCATAGCTGTACCCTGGAGATGTAGGTACATGAAAAAAAAGATAGGTCATGACAAAGGTTAGTACATACTTTTAAATCCACAACTTTAAGCTGTGACTATGTTTTATGGAGAAATATAGTGATTACATGTCACACATTACCAAAACATGTAAGGTTCCAGCTGTAGGTCCTCAAACTTCCTTAACACATTTGTGGAATCTTTAATCCCTTGGTGCTGCAGCTACTTTAAGCCTTAATGACCAAGCTCATTTTTAAAAATCTGACCACTCTCACTTGTGTGGTTATAGTTCTGTGATACTTTAATGTATGCTAGTGATTCTGTTTTTTCGTAACATATTGTACTTTATGTTAGTGGCAAACTTTGGTCACTATGGTGTGTGTTTTTTGTGAAAGACATCAAAATATCATGAAAAAATTATAATTTCTTTTTTTAATATCAAACTGACGGTATTCAGCATGTTGTAAAAATAACATAATAAATGATTACGACAATACCAAATTTGTATACTTTTCTACATAGCAATGCCTCTGGCCTGGGGCCTTCAAAGGGCAGAAGCTTGGACCTTGTAGCGGGACTTTTGATCAGGTGAGTATGGGTGCACACCCCACCAGAACCCATTACATGTCGCTGTCATGACTTGACAGTGGCATAAAACAGGTTAAACGACCTGGAGTGGTAAATCACCACTCCTGGTAGTTGCAGCAGGAGATCAGCTGTCATACTGACAGCTGATCTCCTGCGATGTCAATGCAGAAGCCCCAGAAACGCTTATTCTGACCTCGACAGGGTCAGAATAAGGCCCATCTGCAGTCACTAAGGGGCAAAAATAGTTAACTTACTGTACATACCAGTTCTAAAATGTTGTTGGAACCTGACAAGATGGGTCATCCTGGGGAGGTTCTTGGGGAGTAAGTATATGGTTGCTATCATTGGATGTTCCACCGTCAGTCTGTCAAATATTTTTTTGGAGAGTACTCCATTTTCCAGTGCCCATTCTAAGATGTTCCGAAGTTCCCATCTGTATTGGGGAAGGGGATTAAAGGCAATGTGCATATAGCAGGTACGATTACATACATGCCTAAACATCTCCTTTTCATACATTTCTGTTAGACATATCACCACATTGCCACCTTTATTTGATGGTTTTATCACCACATTCTTCAATTCGCCAAGTTTCCTAAGTGCTTTATGTTGTGCACCTGTTAGGTAAGATTAAAGGTAAGCTCAGCTTTTAATCAGCTTTTTTTGCCTAATGAAACTTATTACAGAGTTTCTTAAAATCGCTTGTACTATTGATTTCTGCTAAAATATTTTAAATGAAAGTTAGGGCCCTATTACACCAACAGATTATCTGACAGATTTTTTTGAGCCAAAGCCAGGAATTAACTATAAACAGAGAACAGGTCATAAAAGAAAGACTGAGATTTCTCTTCTTTTCAAATCCATTCCTGGCTTTGGCTTTAAAACAAAATCTGCCAGATAATCTGTTGGTGTAATAGGGCCCTTACACTTTAAAGCGGCACTATCAGCAGGTTTTTCGCAGAGAACCTGCTGATATGCCGCAGTAGCAGAGGACTGCAGTAATACATCACCATTAGTTTAACCCCTGTACGCCCCCGCATTGTTTGTAAAATTGCTAAATGCTCTTATGCAAATTACTTGCATAAGAGCATTTAGGGCGTTGCTCTGGGCCGGTGAGCATCGCTGCGGCCCGCCCAGCCAACCCCTTTCCGTCCCAGCCACTATGCATATTCATAACTGCATAGTGGGCTCTATACATGGCGGCTGCGCAGGGAAGCAGTCCCGTCAGAGATGGAGGTCTCTTAGGACGTAAGTATAAAGTAAACTTTATACTTACGTCTTCAGGGACCTCCGGGAGGAACGGCGGTGGCCGGGGGGGGGGGGGTTCACGCATGCGTGGGAAGCAGCCCGTCTCCGACGGGACTGCTTCCCTGCGCAGCCGCCATGTATAGAGCCCACTATGCAGTTATGAATATGCATAGTGGGCGGGACAGCAGGGGGGGCTGGAGGCGGCGCGGCGATGCTCTCCAGCCCTGAGCAACGCCCTAAATGCTCTTATACAAGTAATTTCCATAAGAGCATTTAGCAATTTTACAAATAATGCGAGGGCGTACAGGGGTTAAACTAATGGCGATGTATGACTACAGTCCTCTGCTACTGCGGCATATCAGCTGGTTCTCTGCGAAGAACCTGCTGATATTGCCGCTTTAAGCCATAGAGGTGTTCTAGGGGAGGGGTGAGAGGCAGGTAGGATCTTGTGCACCACAGACCAGACTGGGGCAGACTGTCTTATTTGAACAGAAGGAGAGTGGGACCTATAGAAGGCCTTCACTAAACCTTCACAGGAGCCAAGTAGTGCACCAGCAAGAGCAACTTTGAAGTTTCAAAGGTCAAGCCACCACTAAGGGTATACCAGTTGGGAGGCCAAAAAATAGAGTAGATATGTGGACTGGCTAAACACCGCCACCCCACCACCACCACCAGCCCTGGTGGAGTAAGGCAAGATTAATTCTAGGTGGATTTTTATTCCAGTAGAAGGATCTAAGTAACCCCTCCAGGTTCTTAGGGGGGAGAACTGGGGAAGCATGAAATAGATACAGGAATTTAGGGAAGGACACATCTTTTTGTCCCAAAGCATATGTGTACATAGCACACAAAGGTCAATAATGGTTTCATCGGGCAAAAACTGCACGCAAACTAGGCATTTAGAAGACAATGCTTTACTGGTAGCTCAAAAATATAGTATTCAGCTTTTACAGAATAACTCCATAATATGACATTTACATGTACAAGGGACTGTAGTAGTAAACTTATTTCAATTTGTCCATTTTATCCACTTTCCATGGATAGTCCAAATAAAATAAAGCTTTGTTCACAGGACTCCTGTTACATGGATTTAAGTCCATTAAATGTTTGAGCATATCCATAGCCTCTGATGTCAGTTTTTTCCAGTGCCAAGCTAAATGGTCATGTCTTCCAGTTTCTTGCCATATAATAAAGTCATCAAAAAATGGGTCGGATGATAATGTTTTTTCCCATGGGAAGTATCCTGTTAGCAAACAAAAGAGAAGCACTCCAAAGGCCCATGCATCAAGAGTGAAATCGATTGGTACAGCTTCTCCATTTTGAGTATTGCTTAATTCTGGTGCAGTGTAGGGGATGACACCTGATACAAGTTTTAGCATTGTACCCTTTGGACGAGTTAAACCAAAGTCAGTTAGCTTGATTCTTTGACAATCAGGACCACAAAGAAGGACATTTTCAGGTTTGACATCTCTGTAGACCAGACCTCTGCTATGAATAAACTCAAGGGCGCTAACCAGTTGATGGGTGCATACTTTAGCAATTGGTTCTGGCACGCCTTCCTATAATAAGGAAAATATAAGTGAAAACAAGCAAAACCTTATAGCAAATAAAAATTAGAGAATTCCATCATGCATTTAAAATATAGCCTTAATCAACTTCTATACTTGCTATGTTAAAGGAGTTGTTCTATCACAGACAGATCCTTTTGGAAGATGATATAGCCCGATAAAGATGGGGGGCCGGCATGAGGGAGGGCTGGAGCGGTCCGTATGGCCTCCTGAAGATGACGCGACGGTGAATATAATGCACCACACTTCCGGGGGTGGGGGGAACACAGGAAGGGGGCTATTCACTTACATAACACACATTACAAAGTTGTATAACTTTGTAATGTGTGTTATTTAGTGAATAAATGTTAAATGCCGCACTACCCCTTTAATGGATCAGTGCTGGCACGAGGATGCCGTTGGTCTGTTTTTAAAACTGTCTCCTGCCAGCCTTTTCTTGAACACTGGCGCGGGTCACTGGGGGGCAGTCGGCCCCCTCCCCCTGGTTTGCCGATGACGTGGTTTTGGGCTATTGGCAGGTGTGAACATCCATCATGCCTTAACTTTTTTATCTCGTAGGGATAACTTAGCGCCAGAGGCTGTCTGGCAGCAGCATAACCCCCCGCTCCACGTAGTGTCTGATAACAGTCAGCTGAACCTTATTGAAGGGGTATAGGCTTTTTTCCCACTACATACATACGAGTGCAAACAATGGCCGTTGTTGTAAAACCACTGCCAGAATTAATGTTTCTTGATCTTTAATTTTGGCCATTGTTTTACAACATTGGCCGTCGTGTAGTGTTAAACAATGGCCGTTCACTAAAGAACGGCCATTATTAGTACATAGTAGGAACATAGCCTAAGGCTGAGACAAGGATTTATCCCTAATGGGAAGCAAAGTAAAGGGTGTAGACAGTATAATCCTTGATGATTTAATTGCATGTGTAAGTGACTCATCTGTGTTAATTTGTTAATGTCATTGGTGTAAATTGTAAGGGGACACACAGATGGCAAGTGGCCAGAATGTGGCATTATAAGCATCAAGTTTTTGGCTGTGGACAGACTCACTCTGCTTGCTTTATGGAGGGGGATCTTCATCAACATGCAACATGCATACCCTACGCATGCTATGCTTTTGAAAAACTGCCACTTAACCTAAAAATGGCACTACAGTAGGTCAGCAGATCATTGTGCTTCAACTTGCTGAAAGATAATGGTTATGTCATCGATGGTCTGCTTACCATCGACAGTTGGAGCAGCAGCAGATCGCTGCTGACTTCAGTGGGCCAATCGAACGATCTAAGGATTGTTCTAGCTGCCCCTCCTGCTCTTCCCCGCTCACTGTCTGTGCGTGTAATAGTGCATGGAACATTGTGGCGTGTAATATGGGCTTCAGGGGTTATCTACCTAAGGGCGAAAAAATTTTAAGCTAGCTGGTCTTACTCCCCCCTTACTCTTCTTGAGTATTTTGAGCCAACTCGCGTCTTTTTAGCTGCTGCCATTCCTGAGTTACACGTTTTTCTAATTGCCAGTCTATAACCAAGATAGGAAACTAAATTTCCCATCATGCATTTTCCTGATTGGTCCATTTGCGTACCTGCCCCCATAGCTTTTTTTCCTGCCCACTGCTCTCATTACCATTACACAGTAAACATAGGACTGTTTTTTTCCACTGGTCCACTGGTTTTGCATTACACCCCCATGTATGTATTCCATACTAGCTGATGATGTAGAGCTGACACGCATGGTGTAGCAGAGCTCACATGAGCATGGTTTACCTATGTGGTGCATAACGGGAATCTGTTTACCAGGGGGTGGGGGGTGTAGTGTAGGTTTAGATGTTTACTTGCTGACTGTGAATGAAAACATTCTAGTTCCATCCAGACTCTAAGAATGTCTTTAACACTTACAATATACAGAGGTGAGACACTGACAGCAAGCAGAGATAGAACTATACCTTTTCATATTACAGAAACCTAGGCTCAGGGACTCATGTAAGTCTATGGAAGCAGCACAGGTGCATGGAGATGATGCAGACTATGTCTCCTGGGGGTCGGGTTACCAAGTTAATAGACAAGCTAACCTGGCCCCCAGAGAGGAGATCACATGTCCCAAAGGGGGGGGGGGGATGAGGGAGCTGAGCATAGTCTGAGTGGACTGAGAGTAGAGGATTTTAGACAAGTGTCGATAAGAATGAGAAAAAAACAGAGAAAGAGTGCAGGATAAGTTATACATGTATATTAGACATAGGGTGGTATTGGGAAGGGGGATTGTTTAGAATATTGTTTTTGTTACCTGGATAACCCCTTTAAATGGTTGCACAACCACTTTAAAGTAAGAATCTGGAAAAAAAACCATATATACAAACCCATAGTACATGACTTGAGGGTGCAATACATGACAAAGGGCATCTCCTTTGATATTCTTTGTTATGTACTACCATTTAGGCCCTGCACTAGGTGTGATACAGTGTATGCTTTATTAAATGACACCTGAACAAAGATGAATCCATAAATGTAGCTTGTAAATGTTAGGACAAATTGATCCTGTGAGTCTTTACAAAAGTCATAAAAACCATCGGAGAGATTTATCAAAGGGTGTAAAATTTAGACTGGTGCAAACTGGTCAACCAATCACAGCTCCTCTTTCCTTTCAGCAGAGCTGGAAGCTGAGCTGTAATTGGTTGCTGTGGGCAGTTTGCACCAGTCTAAATTTTACACCCTTTGATAAATCTATCAAATCTATACTATCGTATTCTTTCACACACTTTTTTTCAATTGTCTTACTGTTGGCTTTATAATGGAGATAAGGTCTTGATGCAGAGCAACTTCATACAGGAAACCATAGTGCTCAGAAGATTCAAATGCAATGCCGAACATCCCAATGATGTTTGGGTGAGATGAAAGAGAGAGAGCCACACAATATTCATAGAGAAAGTTTTGCTTCTTGGTTAAAGTCTTTGGCAGGAGTTTTAAAGCCATGGGTGTTCCTTAAAAAAAAAAGATATGTTTTTATATCATTGAACTTCAAGTCAAGTCAAACAAGTTAAGTTTATTACAATTGAAATCATATCTATAAACAAATAAATAAATAAAGATGTTATCATATATTTTTTCCAGCGCACCCCACAGGTGCTTGGTTGGACTGAGATCTGGGGAATTTTGATACCTTGAACACTTGTCATGTTCCTCAAAACTTTCATGAAAATGTTTTGCAGTGTGCCAGGATGCATTATTCTGCAGAAAAAGGAGATGCAGAAAAACTGCTGTAATAAAGGGGTGTAATTAAAGGGGTAGTGCGGTGCTACACATTTATTCACTAAATAACACACATTACAAAGTTATACAACTTTGTAATGTGTGTTATTTAAGTGAATGGCCCCTTTCCCCGTGTTCCCCCCACCCCCAAGAGTATGGTGCATTATACTCGTCGCATTACTGTCGATCCCGGCCACCATCTTGGGACAATGACATAATTTTCAGGAGGCTGGCCGGACCAATCCAGCCATCCCTTATGCTGGCCCCCCTCCAGCGCGTCATCAGCTGCTCAGCCGCGATTGGCTGAGCATAACTGTGCCAATCGCGGCTGAGCAGCTGGTGACGCGGCAGAGGGGGGCCAGCATGAGGGACGGATGGAGTGGTTCGGCTGGCCTCTCGAAGACGACGTCATTGTCACAAGATGGCGGACGGGGATCGACACGAATGCGGTAAGTATAATGCACCAACACTTCCGGGTCTAGCGTGGGTGGGGGGAAACACGGGGAAGGGGGCCATTCACATACATAACGCACATTACAAAGTTGTATAACTTTGTAATGTGTGTTATTTTGTGAATAAATGTTTAGCACCGCACTTCCCCTTTAAACCCTTTTTTACCCATGCGGAGGCAGTGCCCCCTTGTGGAAGTTTTACCTGGTACACTTTTTTACCATATTTCTTATTAAACAAGTTAAACAGAAGGGGGCCCAGTACTGAACTTTGGGGTACATCACTTATAACCAGGGACCATTCAGAGTAGAAATCATTGACCACCACTCTCTGGGTACAATCATTAAGCCAGTTTTCTAAACCCTTAGACCTTAGACTCTATGAGGGACAGTATCAAGCACTTTTGATACACTATATCCACAGTGAATAAGGTAGGGAGAAGTATGCCTAGATCAAAGTCCTACTAATAGCTGTTTTATCATGTTGCATGTAATTATACAGTTGAACACTAGATGGCACTAATATACATGCTATCATGAAACTCCCTCAGTATGTGCTACATCTCAACTGCATGTAATTTTCTTGTTGATGGCACAGTTATATCTCGTATTACAGGGGTTAGATGATATAGACATAGTAGCCTACTAACTCTGTTGTACACCTGTGCCATTGGTTGGATTAAATAAAAGTGGTAGTTCTTTGAAACTATGTGGCACACTTAAGTACTCGGATTATAATGAAGATGAGCAGCATTAGTTCCATATTGAGTGTATGCTGAATTATGGGTCGCCATCTGCACCTTAGAACACAATATCAGAACATGCATTATATAGGTAATTGGGACGTATGCATTTTGTAATATGTCACATTATTTGTGCACACATGCGTCCTAGGTCTATCTCTCATCCTTGCCTTTTGGTAAGTTAACATTTTGTTGTACTGACATAGAATCTGATGTACTTAAGATCCTCAACCTTCTTTCCTTTAGCACTGAGGAAGCCATGCCCCCATGGTGAAACATGTAGGGATAGAAAGGACCAGGTCCTATTGGTCATGCTCTCATTTATGGATGATAGTTCTACAATATATACCTTTTTTAAAAAAAAATAATTTAGAAAACATCTTGTTAAAAGGTCCTCTAGTGTTAGGCTGCCCTGTTTCCTTAGTGACCAGGTAAAGCACTAATTCAGTCCTATGCCTGCTTACTTACTGTTGCAGTCCTGTTTTTTCTCTATTTGATGTGCCACTCCTGCCCACCAGCTTTATGGTTTATGTATTAATATGCCCATGCCCAAAACTATATGTGGGGGAAACAACGAATGAAAGTAGACTAAGACTGAATACCCACAGATTGACTACATGGTTTAAAAGATTGATTTACCCATACCCTAACATTTCGAGGAGGCCAAACGATGTAAGGGACCTCATAATGTAAGTGGACCATGTTCCCAAGTTCTAGAGGGGTGTGGATGCAGAAGCTAAATACCCTATTACCCAATGGTTTGAATCTTGATTACCCTTTGAATGGGCTTACAGATTAACCCTTTGACCAAAATGACCCAGTGGACCGCACCAATTTTCATCTATGCACTTTCGTTTTTTCCTCCTCCCCTTCTAAGAGCTCTAGCACTTTCATTTTTCTATCTACAGAGCCATGTTATGGCTTGTTTTTTTCAAGAATAGGTGTACTCTGTAATGGCGTCTTTCATTCTACCATAACATATATGACAGAACCCCCAAAATATTATTTGTGAAAATATAAACTGGTGAAATTGGTAAAAAGAATGCAATATGGTAACTTTTGGGGGGTTCCTGTATCTACGTGATGCACTATACGGTTCAAGCGACATGATACCATTATTCTATCGGTCAGTCTGAACACAACCGTATGCAGGTTTACACAGATTTTCTAATATTTTTTTTTTTTTTTTTTTTTTTTTATTAAATCCTTTTTTTTAATTAAATCCTTTTGTTTGATTAGTAATAAAATGGCCCTATTGTTACTCCTATGACGGTTTTATTTTTTCACCTACGGGGCTGTATGGGGCATAATTTTTTGTGCCATGATCTCTAGTTTTTATCAATACTATATTTGTGTAGATCGGATGTTTTGATCAGTTTTTTTAAATATTTTTTATATATAATGTAACAAAAAATTGGTGATCCTGGCTCTTTTTTCCCTCTTTTCGTTTACACCGTTCACCATATGGGAAGGCGATTGTTATATTTTAATAGATCGGACAATTACGCATGCTACGGTGTATAATATGTTTATTTTTTTCATTTTTATAGAGGTATTTTTAAAAACATTTTTACTTTTTTTTTTTACACACTTTAAGTCCTCTTGGGGGACTTTTACATGCAATCTTCAGATTGCATACACTGATCATTGCTATGCCATAGGCATAGCATTGATCAGTGTTATAGGCGCTCTGCTCATTGAGACTGCCTGTGGCTGACTCAATGAGCAGAGCGCCGATCAGACCGCACAGAGGAAGGTAAGAGACCTGCAGTGGTCCAATACAGTGATCGGGACCCCCCTTAGTTACACTCATGTTGCAAAAGCACCCTGGAGGCTGTGCTGACAGGCAGAGAGTTGTGAATAGCCACGGCCCAGATTATTAGTTAGACTTAGTTTCAGCAGCTAAGGTTTCTACAGAACTCCAAAACTAAACAAAAGCCCCCCACCCCACCCCCCGAAACAGCCGGTTCAGTTGCGTTGCCATCTTTAATTCAGCCAAGGGGTGTATCTACAAAGAAGAAAGGTGGGAAAGATGAAAAAAGAGGTGCTGCAGGCCTAGGGTGTGGCTGCTTTAGGCCCTGCCTCTTTGACCTTGTGCCCCCAAAATAAAAAATAAAAAATTAAGCAAATACTGTCACAAACAGCCAAATGAACCCCGACACAGGACATGGATTGAAGGCAGCCATGCTGTTTTGGGGGGATTGGGAGTGGGTATAAATTCACTTTAAGGCAATTTTTTGTTGTCTACCAAGATCAAAATAATTTACTGCACCCTGACAAAGCAAGATGGTCTCATTTTTTTCACAATTTGATTTTGAGCTCCATGCCATTTACAAAGACTGCTATGCTCTGCGTATTAATGACCATTATTCTGGCATGATTCTGCTATTTATCATGCTAAGTTTCTGCTATTTATCTTCAATATATACTTCCATATAAAAGCTACCTATTCCGAGCACATTATAAAGTAGCCCAAAAATGTATACACCTTTAGGCTATGTTCACACGTAGTATGAAACCGGCCGTTCTGTGACCTGGCCGGGTCACAGAACGCCCGGTCTCAGAAAAGATCATCCCGGCCGGTACTGAAGATGATCTATGCGCCACAGAGCTCTGATATGGGCGCACACTCCATAGTGTGCATTGACAGGGTTTTGACATGTCAGTTTTCTACGGCGCCGCTAGGGATTACGGCCAGAGTGTATACCATGTATATACACTCCGGCCAGGATTCCCTCGGAATGCAGCAAAACAGAAGTTCCGTACTAATTACAGCCGTTGCAACAACAGCCGTGATTAGTACGGAGCTTACGTTGTGTGAACATGGCCTTAAAAATAAAAATTATATACATAAAAGTCTGTCTGTAAATCATGCTTTACCTCCGCAATCACACAAGGTGTCAGGCTCGGACTGACCCACAGGGGAACAGGGGAATCCTCTGGTGGGCGCCCTACCCCCTTTTACTTTTAGCCATGACTTGTCCCCACCGCATCTATCAAACAAACATTTTAGGCAACACATGTTTCCGTTCTTGTGCTATAGGACACAGACACAGCTGACTGCAGCAGTGCCTTGTACACTATGTGTACACTATGTATGCATATAGGTAGTGTGCATTTCTTTATATCTGTGTATAATTTGTGTATTGTGCATATTTGTATGTAATATGTATGTACATGTTATGTGCACTCATTCTTACCTCCCCCTCCCATACCTAAACCTACTGGGACTCAGCTTCCAGGTGTCAATTAAGCAGGGAGGGTGGATGGAGAAGACAGTCAAGCTAGCAGCTATTCAGGACCTTGGAGAAGCCTCTTTGACTTTTTGCACCAGAGAGCAAAATCATTTTCTAGGAAGCACAGACAAATATATTTAGGGTACCATGTGTCTTCTTGACCTAACCCTAACTCTAACGCCACTCTTGGTCGGTCCCAAAGCCACTGGAAGTAATTTTTGTCTGGGTTCTGAGTACGCCACAGCCCTGGCACCTCCAGCTGCAGTGTAACGGACCAGCTGATGGATTGCACTCTTAGCCAGTCAGTGACTGCAGTGGTGGTGCAGCGGGCGTTTCATCAGCCGATCCATGACATTGCAACCGGAGGAGCTGTAGGAGGCCGGCAGCTGTTGGATATCATTAAGCAAGCGCTACAGCGCACTGGGACTGGTAAGTATATTTTCTTTTTTCATGTTCCTGCACCCCCCTGCCTACCTATGATTAGTTTGTTTTATGGGAGTTCTTCATTCAAGAAAGTTAAATGGCACACTATGCGGTCTGCATAGTGACTGACAAGTTACTAGAAGTGAGCTAGCAATCCTGGTCACATACACAACTCTGTGCAAAGTCGCTACAGTAATGTGGAAGGTTATCTGGTGTACGTAGGGTGGGCGCCAAAAAAATCTAATTCCCTGGTGGGCCAAACGTACCCCAGCCAGACACTGCTATAAGGGGGGAACCTGCTAACCCCACTCCCATAGACCCATACCCCCAAAAAACACAATCAACACATGTTTGGCGGAAATTGCTGCACTTTATTTAACATTGTAAACATAAACAGGGAGGCCCGACACAAATCACGCCCTTTCAGCCAGGAAACTAAAAGCGACCATTTATAAAAGCGACCATTTACTGAGGGTAGCCCGGACCAGACCTGCCCTCCCCCATTGGCAGCAGTGCTCCCGTATAGGAGAACTGTCCCTGTCAATGAGGCCCCTAACCTAAAGTGCAAACCTGGGCTGAAAGGATCGTGATTTCCGCCTCACAATAGCACAGTCAGTACAACCAAACATACAGATAAATACAATAAATACAATATATAACAAGGGTGGGAGGGTGGGATCTTGAAAAAGTGCTGTATCCCCCTGGTCTGGCTACCTGTCCTTTTATACTCTACTCAGCTCACTACCTCTACCAGGTATTCCCTCCGCATACTAATGACCCCTTTGTCTCTACACAAAGGCCATACCTGTTTCCCCCCTCCCCCACCCTCTTTCAGGGGCCATTTTAGTTGTAACCAAACAACTGCCACCATTACGCTCGGACTTCAAACTAACAAAACCCCACTAACCCTGTTGTGGTCGCAGAGACCCCCCTTATGGCTCCTCGCTGGGAGGCCCCTTTATCCCCAACTCGTCACACTTGTGTTCAAGGTGGTCACCATTAACATAAAGACTTTTACATGAGAAACGTTGGGTCAGGAACTGTGTCTTTAAAAAAGAATGGTCCAATTAAACTGCAGGTTGACAGTCTACGCTAGTCATTCAGCCCCTGGTAAATTACTTTATCCTATAGCTCAATAAACACAATTGTGATGATTTACTGTACAATTTAGTTTAAATTATGCCTCATCAGACCAATTCAGTTTCTCTACAGACTTATTCTCATTTGTTGGAATTCTCGTGTTGAAATCACTTATTGTACCACATTCTTTGATCAGGGTCTTCTTCGTTTATGGCATGTAGCAATCAGGGAGGTAAGATCTCCAGTATACTCTTAAGAATGCATTGTATACTTGATCTGCTAACTTCTGTCTTGCAGATATCGAATATATTTGGGTGGACGTTTGTGGTGATTGTGAAAAGTTTTACAACACCACATCCAAGGAAGCAGGACTTGTGCGCAAGCAAAGATCTGGAAGGTGATGATTTGGCCTCCACAAAGCCCTTATCTCTACATCCAGTCTGTCTAGGATTACATGAAGAGACACGGGGCAAGCCTAGGAGATATTTGGTTAGTACTCCAAGATGTCTGCTGAGTTTCTTCATACACTATGTACAAGTGTACAGTGAAGAATTGATGCTGTTTCAAACAGGGCCGGCTGCAGGTTTTTGTGGGCCCTTGGGCGAGAAAGCCTCAACAGGCCCCTTTGTATAGCACACCTCGGGGCACACCTACCAAATAAAGTTTGACAAAATACTGAAAAAAAACGTAATTCAGTAACTCACAGGTGACGTCTTCTTTGATCTGAGGCGATCGCTCTCCGTTTCCTCTCCATCTGGCCCAGACTACCATGATGATTTCTTCCAGCTACAATTCATCTCTTCAGGACCTGTCAGACAAACAATACAGTAGTAACTCCGCTGTTTGGTGTCATGTGCAGTAAAGTAGGGAGGTTTGTGGGTCCCGTGCTGTGCCCCCCATATAGTAATAATGTCCCCATGCTGTGCCCTCCATATAGTAATAATGCCCTCTGTCCCCATAGTAATGCCCCCTGCTCTGCCCCATAGTAATGTCCCCTGCCCCCATAGTAATGTCCCTTGCCCATAGTAGATGCCCCCTGCTCAGCCCCTATAGTAATGTCCCATAGTAATGTCCCCTGCCCCCATAGTAATGCCCCCTGCTCTCCCTCAACACAAGAAAATAAAAAAATAAAATCATACTCACTAATCCGGACGGGGGACGGGTCCTCTTCTTCCTCCTGTCTCCCCCTTGTGTGCGCCTTGTGGATTTACCAGCAGGCGTGATGACGTCATCGCTTTACATAGTAACATAGTAACATAGTAAATAAGGTTGAAAGAAGACAAGAGTCCATCAGGTTCAACCTAGGAGAATCCTACTGTGTTGATCCAGGAAGGCGGAAAACCCCTATGGGGCAGAAGACAACCGCCCCACCACAGGGAGAAACTCCCCCCCCCCCCGACTGCAATGGCAACCAGAACACCCCCGGATCAACGTATCACCAGAAATCTAATGCCCATAACTTGTAATATTATATTGTTCAAGAAAAGTATCAAGGCCTCCCTTGAACTTATTTAATGAATCGGCCATGACAACCTCATGTGGCAGAGAGTTCCACAGTCCTACCGCTCGTACAGTAAAGAACCCGCGTCGATGCTGATGATGAAATCTTCTTTCCTCTAGACGTAGAGGATGCCCCCTTGTCATTGTTACAGACCTAGGAGTAAAAAGACCACTACAAAGATCTCTGTACTGTCCATTCATATATTTGTACATTGTGATCAGATCGCCCCTAAGATGTCTTTTTTCTAGCGTAAATAACCCCAAGCGTGATAACCTGTCCTGGTACTGTAACCCACCCATTCCCTTAATGACCTTTGTTGCCCTCCTCTGCACCCACTCCAGTTCAGCTGTGTCCTTCTTATATACCGATGCCCAAAACTGTACACAGTATTCCATATGTGGTCTGACTAGTGATTTATAAAGAGGCAAAACTATGTTCTCATCTTTAGCATCTATACCTCTTTTGATGCACCCCATTATTTTATTAGCCTTGGCAGCTGCTGCCTGGCACTCATCACTAAAGTTGAGTTTACTGTCCACCAATACCCCCAGGTCCTTTTTGGAAGTAGTTTTACCCAGTGTTTTATTATTTAGCACATAACTGTACTTATTATTTCTATGGCCCAAATGCATAACCTTACATTTATCCACATTAAACTTCATTTGCCATTTCTCCGCCCAAGCCTCTAGCTTCTCCAAATCCCTCTGTAATATGATATTATCCTCCTCTGTACTGATTACTTTACCCAGTTTAGTATCATCTGCAAAAATGGAGATTCTACTCTGTAGCCCCTCTACAAGATCATTAATAAAAATATTAAAAAGAAGTGGACCCAACACTGACCCCTGTGGTACCCCACTAGTAACTAAAACCCAATCTGAATATTTTCCATCAATGACCACCCTCTGTTTTCTATCACACAACCAGTTACTTACCCATTTGCATACGTTTTCCCCGAGTCCCAGCATCCTCATTTTGTAGATCAACCTTTCATGCGGCACAGTATCAAATGCCTTTAAAAAGTCCAGATACACAACATCCACAGCCTCCCCCAGGTCCAGTCTATAACTTACCTCTTCATAGAAGCCGATCAGATTAGTCTGACAGGACCGATCCCTCATAAATCCATGCTGGTGCTGCGTCATAAGATTATTTTCATTAAGATACTCCAGTATAGCATCTCTTACAATCCCCTCAAATACTTTACCTACTATAGATGTTAGACTTACGGGCCTGTAGTTTCCAGGATCGCTCCTTGACCCCTTCTTGAATATTGGTACCACATTAGCTATGCGCCAGTCCTGTGGAACAATCCCTGTCGTAATAGAATCTTTAAATAATAGGAATAACGGTCTGTCCAACACAGTATTTAATTCTTGCAAAACTCTAGGATGGATACCTTCTGGGCCCGGTGACTTATGGATTTTAATGTTTTTAAGGCGTTTCCCCACTTCTTGTTGTGTTAGGCAGGTGAGATTTATGGGAGGATTAACATTATCCCTAGTCATGTCGTCTGTTATGGGATTCTCCTCTGTGAATACAGTGGAGAAGAATGTATTTAGTAGATTGGCCTTTTCCTCTTCCCCCTCCACCATTACACCCAGATTATTTTTGAGGGGACCAACATTTTCGGTTTTAAGTCTTTTGTTATTTATATAGGTGAAGAACATTTTGGGATTTGTTTTACTTTCTGTGGCTATCCTTCTTTCTGTTGCTATTTTTTCTTCTTTTATTTGCGTTTTACACATTCTATTCTTCTGTCTATAGTTGCTCAATGCTTCCCCATTACCTTCTTGTTTTAGTTGTCTGAATGCTTGTTTCTTATCATTTATTGCACCCCTTACAGCTGTAGTTAACCACATTGGATTTCTCTTATTTCTACTACGTTTATTCCCATATGGTATGTGTCGTTCACACGATTTACCCAGGATGCTCTTAAATATGTCCCATTTCTCTTGTGTACTTTTATTTCTGAAAGCATTGTCCCAGTCTATGTTCCCAAGGTCCTCTCTTAGTTTTTGGAAATTAGCCTTCCTGAAATTTAATGTTTTTGTAGCCCCTCTACTAATAATTTTATTGAAGGATAATTGAAAACTTACTATGTTATGGTCACTATTACCTAGGTGACCCCCCACCTCTATTTTTGATATTCTGTCGGGCCTATTGGTTAAGATCAGGTCCAGAAGGGCCCCCCCTCTTGTTGGTTCCTCTACTAGTTGGGAAAGGTAATTATCTTTTACTATTTCCAAAAACACGCTTCCCTTCCTGGAGCTGCAGGTTTCTGCTTTCCAGTTGATATTTGGGTAGTTAAAGCTTTGCTCCTGTTGGTGAGAGTGCATCCCCAGGGATGAGACTAGAATGGAGTTGCTAGAAGGAGGCCCTCCCCCTGGAGTCTGTATTCTAGCTTCTTCACCATAGAGCAGGCTAGAATGGAGTTACAGTCAGGAGGCATTACATGAGGTATACCAGGGGGAACTACAACTCCCAGCGTGTCCAGTCTGTTATTATGGGAGATCAGAGGACATTACAGGAGGAGATATAATAGGACTACAACTTCCAGCATGTCTAGCCTGTTATTATGGGAGATCAGAGGACATTACAGGAGGAGATGTAAGAGGACTACAACTCCCAGCGTGTCCAGCCTGTTATTATGAGAGATCAGAGGACATTACAGGAGGAGATATAATAGGACTACAACTTTCAGCATGTCTAGCCTGTTATTATGGGAGATCAGAGGACATTACAGGAGAAGATTTAAGAGGAGTACTACAACTCCCAGCATGGACAGCCTGTTATTATGGGAGATCAGAGGACATCATAGGAGGAGATATAAGAGGAGGACTACAACTCCCAGCATATCCAGCCTGTTATTATGGGAGATCAGAGGACATCACAGGAGGAGATTTAAGAGGAGTACTACAACTCCCAGCATGGACAGCCTGTTATTATGGGAGATCAGAGGACATTACAGGAGGAGATATAAGAGGAGAACTAAAACTCACAGCATACAGAGTAGAGGTATAAGTGAGCCCCGCCCCCTCATGTCACATGACAATGATCACAGGTCCTTCATCCACCTGCATCCTCTCCCGTTCTCAGCCCTGCCCCCTTATGACATCACCACAGGTCCTTCCCCAGTGCAGCAAACACAGCAGGTCCTTCCCCAGCCCCTCCAGCCCTCCCCCGGACTTGGGGTCGGCAGCACCCGCCCCCCCGGGTGTCCGGGGGTCGGTGATGTGGCGGGCGTCTGGCTCACGGCTTGGGCAAGTGTCGGGGGCCCCGGCACTTACTCGAGTATGCCGGCCCTGGTTTCAAAAGCAAAGAGAAGTCACCAAATTGATCTGATAAAATAGACTGGAAACTCTTCTACTTCTGCGAGCATTATTACGGTGGCATATATGCAACAAGGCCTGGTCACCTCCTTCTGTGCCTGATTTATGAAGGTTTATGCCTGGAAACAGGTGTAAACCAGGCAAAAATTTACACCTACTTCAGGGCAGGTGTAGATTTTTGCACAATGCCTGTGCCAGGTTCATGGCCGGCCGACTGTAGTAAGGGGCTTGTGCTGGGGAAAAGGGGACGGGCTTTATTTAAGACTAAAATACAGAGAGTGCAACAGCAACCCACAGGTGCAAGCTCTTACCGTTTATACTTTAGGACTGTTAGGACTCGAGCCGTGTGTTCAGCTCGGCGTCCATAGCAGTCAGACTGCTTTTCATGTTTTGCCCTGCTCTGCTCTGCTCTGCTACTCCTGGTTGAAGTAGTGTCCAGTGTTGCACTCCACCTGCTGATCAGCACTAGGTTTTTGTGATCACAGTTATTTGACTGACAACTAACTCTTCCAGTTAGCTGTCGATATCTGGGCTGGGCTGGGACTTCTAGTCCTATAAGTACTTTCCCTTGTATCGAGTTCTTTGCCTGTGACAGAGCCTAGTTTCCTAGTGTCTCCTTGATCTAGAGTTTTGTGACCTGACCATTCTATGTATTTTGACGTTTGGTTTTTGTGACCTTGTCTTCTCTTCCGGATATTGATTTTGTACCTTTGCTTCCTGTACGTTGCAAACTTGGACCACTGACCCCCCTTTTATTGTGTGTTTATTGTCTTGTCTCGTTTTGTGTTACGACTTGCTGCAGTATAGGGTATGCCGCCCAGTTGCCTGCTGCCACCTAGGGCAGAGTGCAGCAAGTAGGTAGGGACAGCTGGCGCGGATTCAGCATCAGGGACCACACTGTCTATGTCTACCCTAGTCAATCCTGATACTTGCTCTGTAGATATTGAAAAATTAGGAACTTAGCAAACTAGTTGATCAGAGTGTACCATGACACCACGTTAGGTGTCCTCAGAGACATGGTCCCTACTCTAGCATTTTCACACTAGCAATGGCCTCTCCTGGGCTAAACAAGCTTGCAACTGGGCAGTTAGGAGCCAAATGATCTCTTTTTATAGCACCCTATCTGCCCAGTTCTAGGCTTGTTCAGCCCAGGAGAGGCCATTGCTAGTGTGAAAATGCTAGAGTATTACCATGTCTCTTAGGACAACTTAACGTGTCCTCTGTATTTTTGTCTGTACTCTAACCACATGCAGCGTGCAACCTGCAGTGTGAACAAAGACATAGAGGTACTGCCATTTTTTCCTCTTTTTCTGTTGAATGTGTGGGTGGGGGGTGGCTACCTCCTTTTGGCTTGCACTCCACCCATGTCCCAAGGGTGCTATAAAAAGACATCATTTGGATCCTATCTGCCCAGTTGTAGGCTTGTTCAGCCCAGGAGAGGCCATTGCTAGTGTGAAAATGCTAAATCAAATAGTTTGCTAAGATCCTCATTTTTCAGCAGGTTTTCATCGTGTGTACATCGGGAGGAGTATATATGGTAAGCGCTTGCATCTGTGGATTGCTGTTGAACTCTCGGTATTTTTGTCTGTACTTTAGCCACTTGCAGCGTGCAACCTGCAGTGTGAACAGAGACATAGAGGTGCCTTTTTTTCCTTTATTTAAGACTGGCGTACTCATATGCCAGTCTTGATAAATGTCCCCCATTGTCTTTATTAGGCTTCTTGGCCTTTGTCTTTTAGGAAGGGTCATTTTGAGGCCAAATAATGGCTGAGTTTTTACAATGATTGTGAATATAGAAATACTGGCTGTCATTGGAAAAAAAAAAATCGTTATTTTGGCAGTGAACATAGCCTTAGGCTGGGTTCACACACAGTATATTTCAGTCAGTATTTTGGTCCTCATATTGCAAACAAAACCAGGAGTGGAGTAAAAAACACAGAAAGGCTATGTTCACACAATGTTGATATTGAGTGGATGGCCGCCATTTAAAAACAACGGCTGTTGTTTACCGTTATATGGCGGCCATCCACTCAATTTCAACAATGTGTGAACATAGCCTTTCTGCGTTTTCACTCCACTCCTGGTTGAGGTTGCAAAATACTGAGCAAATACTGACTTAAATATACTGTGTGTGAACCCAGCCTTAGGCTTTGTTCACACACAGTAAGAGACCGGCCATTCCATGACCCATGGAACGGCCTTTCTCTGAAAAGATCATCCCAGCTGGTGCTGCAGTACCGGCCGGATGATCTTTGCAGCCGCAGAGTTCTGATGCGGGTGCATCCGTGGGCGCCCGCATAAGAACTCCCCACTGCACACAATGGAGCGTGCGGCCAGAGCCGCTCACTCCATAGTGTGCTCTAAAAGGGTTTTCTCAGGGTTTTTTCAGTTTTCTACGGCACCGCGAGAGATCCCGTCCGGAGCGTATACTATGTGTATACGCTCCGGACGGGATTCCATAGAAGACAAGGCAACTTATCTTTTCGTAAAAAGTACGGCCGTTGTTGCCGATTGCAACTATGGCTGTAGTTATACGAAAAGATACGTTGTGTGAACATAGCCTTAGAGTGCATTTTTGAGGCATGTTTTACCTCTCACATTGAAGCTCCTTTTTTTTTAATAACCACACTGAGTTTCCACACAGTACAAGTGTTTGTTTGCCTCCAACTGAAATCATGTAATGTGTCATTATACGTCAGTTTTGCCCAAAATGCTTATTACTGAAAAACACACTGATTTCCAAGCTAATTTAGATGCTTTTACATGCGGAAAAGACACTTTTTTTTTTTTACCGTGTAAACGTGCCCTAACTGTACAGTATTTTTTCCACACCATGACAATCTATTGGTCATATCACTGAATAATACACTTCGTAATGTATTCAAAGTTTTTTATTTCATTTTATTTTTTACCTTTTTGACGGTGAATTACTAAAGTTACTTGACCATATTTTCCTTTTCCCAGTTGTTTGATAACTTTGTAATGATCCTCTACTTCGATGGTATTGAGGTTTTGTCCAGTGATTTCCATCATTTCCTCCAGCAAATTATCTGCATCCATGCCATTATTTGGGGCCATGTCTCCAGACCTGAATAAATGTAACCATATGTTAATACCACATTATGTTAAAGTTTTTTTTTTTTTTTTAAACTTACTTACAGGATAGGGGGGTCTGGCCAAACTGTACATTTAACAATCTTTCATCCATTCCTTTAACCACATGTTGACCACCCATAGACTTTACATACATATTCCTGACTATAATTTGCTGTACACTCAATAACCACTGTGCCATAACGCTCCTTGCTTCCTTTTTAGACAAGTATGTAAGGTGTCGGGTATCTCCAGGAACTATATTTCAGTGTGAAAATGCCACCCTAAGGTCTTTTGACCATCTGTGGCTCTTTTGACACTGGGAGTTATGGCTTTTTTTTTTTTACTGTTGATCAGCCATCCCCATGTCCTTCTCAATTTCAGTTTTACCCAGTATTATATGTTTAGTAAATATTTTGTTTTCTCAACCCATGTGTACAGGGGCGATACTAGAAATGGCCGGGCCTCATAGCAAACTTTTGATTGGGTCCCCCCAAATTATCACTAAGCCGTCAAGTGTAGTCTTAACTGCATAATGGCAAGTGCTTGTCAGGAGTGCCTGCAGTTACAGGGACATTTGCAGAACTTGGGAGGCCAGCTGGGCCACCGGGTGTTGAAAATTATGACAGCTCAGGGAGCCCAGTGTATTGCAGGAGTGGGCCACTAGGCCCCCTGATGTGTCGGGCCCAAGAGTAGCTGCTATGGCTGCTACAGTGGTGGTTACGCTAGTGCATGTCATGTGTATAAAAGACCCATATTTAGCAGCTATTCTCAGAGACATAGTTTTCCAACAATTAATTGGGTTTCGACAGACCATTATTATACTATGGTTGATTTAAAGGCTTGCTGGCTCGCACGCAGGAGACCGCAATAAAACATGTAATGTGATGTGCATAAGGCCATGTTCACACAATGTATGTTTTGAATAAACCCCGTCCGTTGTTGCAATTTCTATTGTAATGAATGAAATCCCAGGCCAGAGGCAGCCGTGAATTCGGATGCGGCACACTTGGGTACAATGATCGGGATTAGGGATGGTCCGAACCGAGTTCGTACGGAGTTCGTACGAACCCGAACCATCCGCAATGACTACCACTGTCTGCCCGCTCCGTGCAGCGGGCGGATCCAGCGGGAGGAACGCCTGGAAAACTGGGATACAGCCATAGCCATAGGCTGTATCCCAGTTTTCCAGGTGGTCCTCCCGCTGCATCCGCCCGCTGCACGGAGCGGGCAGACAGCGATAATCCAATGTCGATCGTTTGGGTTCAGGCGAACCCAAACCTCGGCGGGTTCGGACCGTCCCTAATCGGGATGATCTTTAGTAACACCGGCTGTTCTGTGATCCGACGGGGTCACAGAGCGGCCCTTGTTATACTAAATGTGAACATGGCCTAGCACAGCATACAGGGCCCTTCTGCATAGTACATTGCAGAAAGCCCAATGGATTATAACGGACATGAGATCCTATTGGTTCCCGATGTGCAGATGTCCAAATTTCTTAATGCATAGAGTGCCTAAACTGCCCTCGGACAAGAACAGGGCAATAGGGGCAAGCTTCCACGTGGACCAGGTGGACAGGTGCTTACCTAGTAGGGTTGAAGGGGTTATCTAGCGCTACAAAAACATGGCCACTTTTCACCCTCTCTTGTCTCCAGTTCAGGTGTAGTTTGCAATTAAGCTCCATTTACTAAAATGGAACTGAGTTTGAAACCCCACCCAATCTGGGGACAAGAACAAGGGAAAAATGGCCATGTTTTGTAGCACTGGATAAGCCCTTTAAGTTCAGTCACAAGCAACTGTAAACGCTTTATATATTGGCCTTTAAGAGTATATTTGTGTGGCTAGAGCAGCAGTTAATAGTAGAGGATGACTTCTTTTTTTTTACCACTAGAAGCTAACTCATTAGATGGCCATACACTTCGAACACTAGGTGGTGCCATACTATGTAAGTATTGTAAATTTTTATGATTTATATAATGAATATAATATTTAATTGTTTGACTTATGAATTAGCGCTTTTCAGAGCAAGGTGAGTATTTGATATAGACAACAAGGTCCAAAGCATCCATCAGCGTGAAAAGGTTAAAACAAACACTAAGCAGAGTGCAACACAGGGAGTAGAGAAAATCTCTAATATTGTATATGACTGTGTACATTATATGACATAATTATTATAGAGCTATGAACAAAAATGTAAGCAATTACATATCAGCAGATTCAGAAAAAAACACAGTATGTCTGCCAGCACATGTTGTGTAACTCAGTGTTCCTCAACCATGCTCTCATATGTCTACTTTAGAAATAGAAAAGGAAGTGTTCAACTGAGCTGAACCTGCTTAGCACTGCAATGCCACCTGCAGTTTTTTATTTTTAATTCTTTATTTTTATGAATTTTAAAGTCATATCACACAAAGATGGTAATTCCATCTTAGACAACATGGCACTAACATTAAAACGACAATCCCTATAATCCAGACCGTTCTCATCTTCCATTTAATTTCAATGCCAAGTCCCCAAGAGCAGTATCCCAAACCTTGCCCCCCCACCCCAAACTCATCCAGAAACCCTCCCACCAATCTGAGAGAGAGAGACAATTTTTTTTTTATCCCTATGCCATTTCCCCATTTAGGGTGCCTTCACACATAACAGATCCGCAGCGGATTTCACGCTGCGGATTCGCAACGGATCCGCTCATCCCTATGAGAGCACATACTCGCAGCGGGATTGACATTGTAAAAAAAAATGTGAAGAAAAATCTACAACCTGCGCATCTAGTTTTGTAGAAATATAGAAAAAGAATATCAAATAAAAATGAACAAACAACTGAATAAAAGGCACAAAGAAATTTGTCTTCTTTCCTAGCATAACAAATGCTAACTCTCAAAACTGTGTGGGTTGTGGCTGCTGGAGAAGATGATGGCAGAGGGACACTGAGGGACACAGGGCACTGGAGGGACACTGAGCATCTCTCTGCCATCATCCTCTCCAGCAGCCACAGCCTGCACAGCTCTGGGAGTCGGGTCGTGACATCACCATGTTATCCAGGAAGTGAAGCCTTGATTCAGTAGTAAGTGCAGGGAAAAAAGCACTTTGTAAGCATTTCCTGTAATAAGTGTATATTGGGGATTTTTACAACTTTTGGGGGGCAATACAATACTTTAATAAAAATTTTTGCCGGACTTCTCCTTTAACCCCTTAAGGACAGCTCCAATTTTTTAGTTTTGCATTTTCGTTTTTTCCTCCTCGCCTTCTAAGAGCTATAACTCTTTTTTTCCCCCATCTACAGGGCCATGTGAGGGCTTATTTTTTTCAGTAACAGGTGTACTTTAATCCATCATAAAATGAATGACGGAACCCCCAAAATAGCATTTATGGGGTGAAATTGGGACAAAAAATCTAATTCCGCAAATTTTAGGGGGAAAGGGGGTGTTCTGTGTTTACATAATACACTTTATGGTAAAACTGACATTTTATCTTTATTCTATGCATCAGTCTGAATACAGCAATATGCATTTTACATAGCTTTTCTAATGTTAAACTATTTTTATTAACAGTAAAACTTTTTTTTTGCAAATAGGTATATTTAAAATGGTCCTATTGTGACTCTTATAGCGCTTCTATTTTATCACCTATGGGGTTGTATGGGATTTCATTTTTTGCACCACAATCTCTAGTTTTAATTAGTATCCCATTTGTATAGATTGGACATTTTGATCACTGTTAAATATTTTTTTTATGTATAAAATGTAATGAAAAAAATCAGCAATCCTGGTGGTTTTTACCATTTTCTATTCACGCCATTCACCGTGCAGGATTAATATTGTTTTATTTTAATAGATCGGACGATTATGCATGCTACGGTATATTATATGTTGATTTATTTTTTTATTTTTATGTGTTTTACTTATAAAATGGGATGGGGGGCTGATTTAGACTTTTATTGAGGGATGGGGTTTGGGGCATTTTTTAGAAAATGTATTTATTTAATTTTTTCACACTTTTTTAGTCCCCCCCCAGGGGACTATTACATTCATACATTGGATTGCTCACAAGGATCACTGCTATGCCATAGCATAGTAGGGATCAGTGTTATCTGTGATCTCCTGATAGAGATGGCCTGTGGCAGACTCTATCAATAGAATGAAGATCAGACTGCACGGAGGTAAGCAATATACCTCCGGTAGTCAGGCCATGGGATTGGGACCCCCGCAGACGCGCTGCGCGGGTCCCGATCAGTGAGTGACAAGAGATGCTCCTTTCACTTACACTTAAGTAGGTTAATGGCAGGCTGCCACGCGATCACGGCAGCCTGCCATTGAGGGTGAGGGCCCAGCTGCTGATAGCAGCCCGTCCTCACCCGCTATGAAGTGAACTCAGCTCCTGAGCCCGCTCCATAGCGCAGCCCCCCGGCAGGGCCCTGATGCGTAAAGTTACAGGTGGCGGGGGCGTACATGAACGCCTTTCGCCCTTAAGTGGTTAATGTTACATTGTTTGTGGCAGACACGGGAGGGCTGCGGGCCACATCAGGAAATCTCAGGGACCAGATGTGGCCCATGGGATGAAGTTTCCCCAGCCCTAGTAAAAGGTGTATGGGGCTTTCATGACCACCGACACATGATATAGGTTAAAATAAGGGTCGGACTTGATGGAAAACCACCGCCCAACAACTCTGTTCTAGGAGAGATAAGCCAGAGCTGTCCTCCCCTTCCCATATAGAACTCGGCTGTGCTGTGCTCGGCTGTGCTGATTATTCCTATGAATGGGGAGGAAGGGGCAGGACAGGAGAGATTATTTGGCTATCAGTTCATAAAGGTATATGACCACCTTAACGCACAAAGCCTGAAGGACTCCTGCATGCATCCTATGCCTTTTTGTTACGAAACATTACTTTTTTACATTGAACTTACAAAGGAAGTTAACTATTTTCTCCAAGGTCGAGCATTCATTAAATAAGAATAACATACCTTTTTCTATGTCATACATGGTTCATTTTTGTATTGTTTCGGGAGACACAACAGTGTTCTTCTATTCTCTGGATGTAGTCAATAAGGGCCTGTGTCTGCAGTGTTCTCCTCCATGTGACTGGGCAGACCCCTGAACTGTTCTTCGCATCCTTGAGGAATGTCTGCCTCTAGTAGGTTTGGTTAATGATGCAACCAATTTCACCGTCTCTTAGGGAGACTTTACACAGAGAGATTTATCTGACAGATTTTTGAAGCCAAAGCCAGGAGTGGATTTGAAAAGAGGAAAAATCTCAGTCTTTCTTTTATGACATGTTCTCTGTTTATAGTCTGTTCCTGGCTTTGGCTTAAAAGATCTGTCAGATAAAGCTCCCTATGTAAAGGCACTATTAGGGTGCGTTCACATGTACAGGATCTGCAGCAGATTTGATGGCGCAGATTTGAAGCTGCAGATTCAAAGCAAATCAATTCTGGACCATCAAATCTTCTGCGGATCTGTTGCAAATCTGCGCCATCAAATCTGCTGCAGATCTGCTGCAGATCCTGTACGTGTGAAGGCACCCTTACTATAGTTTATTAGTAAAATAAACTACTGTTTTCTTTGTAGGACAAGGATTGTGAAATAACATAGCTACCTGTTACATAACCTGTAGACGCCACATTTCTTTGTAAGGTTTATGCCCTTGCTCTGTTATATCTTTCAATTGGCATCCCTAATTATTTTCTGGCTCACATTATCGTTTTAATACGTGTTAATATGTTACACTGTTAACTTAGCAGGCATACTGTCATGCCCATTTATTTATAGGGGTTGGCAGACGTGCGCCCCCTATGGTTCACCACTTCTTTAATTGTGTAAGCTAAATGATCTCGCTTCCATCTCTTCTTTATGTTCTGTTTTGATATCTCTTTTGTATTAATGTTAGAGCCAAAGTTTCTATTATGGAATATACAGAGCTTGGACACTTCTTGCAAACGTCTTATGATTTTCTTAGTATTTAGTCACATTCACTTATATTGTTTGTCTCCAGGAGGGACATCTTGTGCCTGATAAAATCCAAATTACGCTGCAGTGGAGTACCATTGTTAATTGATAAATCACTCCGCGGGGAACTTAGGGTACAAGGCAGGTATGTCTTCCCTGAGGAACTGTATACCAGGGCGGACTTGCCTTTGTATTTTATTATTTATAGAATTGAGCACTTTTTTGGAAGTGGATTCATGTCATCACATTAGCAAGTTCCTATGTGATAGATTATCTTTAGCCCGACCTGGTATATTACTTGCTCCAATTATTGTGGAATTATATTCGGTTCTATGGTGGCTGTCTTTTGGCCACTTTTTTAACTGTTTTTAATTCAGTTTTAATGTTAGTGCAATAATAAAGATTTGTATATTTGCATATGATTTATTAGGCTATGTTCACACTGCGTATGAATCCGTCCGTAGTGTGAACCGCGAATATACGCACGTAGTTTTGAGGTTGATGCGTTCGCTGGGAAGTATACGATATACGCCCGCACTATGCACACTACGTATGAGCTTACGGCCGGATCGTATACGGCGCCGTGAGAAATGAACAAGACCATTGTTTGAGGATGGAAATGTTGAAACTCACGGCCGTGGATTTCCATGCGGTCCCGTACAAAGTACTTATTTCAGCCAAATTGAACTTGATTTTTTGATCCAAAAGGTTCTGTGTGGTTTACGGGACTGGGCGAAGATTTCCAAGTAAATGACCTGCCTCAGATCGCTTCGAAACAAGCTAACTGCATAACTGTACTACGGGCGTATGTTCGCGGTTCGTACGCATCCGGCGCATGTCTATTTTTCCCACGCCCGTAGTTTCAGCCGCACATGTACGGCGGCGTACGACCTACGGATGGACTCATACGCAGTGTGAACATAGCCTTAGTGTGCAATTTGCTTCCATAGTCTAATCGTGTATTCTTCTTTTTTGTTCTAGATTGTTGTTATGGACTTGCTGATTGCACCTTAATTAGTATACTATTACTATATGCTGTGCCCGCCACCTTCTTGTAGTTATTGAATCCCTAAGGAACAAACGGGGCCTCTCTGAAACATGTTGGATCAAGTTTAGACACTGCAAGTCTCTGTAGCAATCAATGTAACATCACAAAGTACAGACTGGATTGGAGGAAAATAGGATTGCTACTGCCAGTTGAAGCACTCTCCATGTTTTGACTGGTTACGACTTTAGCACTGTATTTATCTGGACGTTCACTACACCTGGTGGTTAATTACCAGATGCAAAGATTACTCACACCAGGATTACTCACACCAATTATTCCCTTTAATGGTCCCTTTACACTGAGCGATAATTTGCCCAATCGAACGATAAACGATTTCGAAGTAACAATGTGTTTTTTACAACGATCAGTGCTTAGACGGAACGATATATAGTTTTAAAAAAATCGTTATTGTGATCGTTTTGACATAGGGTGAATTGTTGAAAGACTGTTTACACGAAGCGATCTGCGAATTTTCAGTGAACGACCAACGATAATTTGAGAACCTGTTCACGATGAACAATTTATCGTTCGTCGCTTGATCGTTCGCTGTGTTTACACGAGCCGATTATCGCTCAAATGCGATCGTTATCATGAAAATTCGAACGATAATCGCTCCATGTAAGGAATCATGGTTGGGCCAACCAAAATAAAGAGATTAGTGCTCATCCATTAACATCAGTTACTTTTTATGCTGCAACTGTTCACATCTCAATAAATAGGTTTTTATATTACATGGATTTATTATGTATCTAAAAGTAGGCTTCAGCATGGTATGCATTACAATTTTTAGTAGTTTGATGGTTCTGTAGAAGAAGAGTGGGATCTAATGCAGTGTTGATGTCACCGACCCGTATTATGAAACCCTCAGCAGAGTTGCCTAGTCCAGAACGCCAAATAATTTAGGAAATGGGAGGCGTACAAATTGGCTGAAGTACATTTTGTCTTTGCTACCAAACAAATAGCAGATCTATGTTTAGCTAATAGTTTAAAAGGGAAATTCGATTTGATAGCAATATCTTGAATAGGTTAAATGGGAGAACAGACTGTGCAAATGTTTGACTTTCATAGGCTGCATTCAGCCTGGTCAGTGCTATTGCTCACTGTTCTGTATGTGCGGTGACAATAGGGGCTAAATGAGCTGATAGGATTTGGTAGGGGGTTGAAAACCAGCTCTTACATAAATACAGAAGTTATATGTGGCTACTAAGGTCATATTAGCTATAGCACTTATGTAGTATTAGCACCATATTTAGATCAGATGTCCTCTATAGGGTATAATTTCACCTCTGTATACAATAGGAGTTTTGTAGGAGTCACACATATAATCAGCCATAACCAGACTGATAAACTGTCTGCCTATGACTGTGATTTATCAGTGCTCTATTTGTATATTGTATTGTCCGCAGTATAATGATAGAGTGCAGAGTGTCTGTGTAGGACCTGTATCTGACCATTATGTATTTATTGTATGGCTGTGTTATTGGTTCGATTTGCGCTTGCACAGTGGTAGCGTACACTTGTCCTTGGCTGAATATTTGACTTTATACCTAACCAAGTGATGACGTGTTTAATATTACACTGTTACTTATCTTTGTGTGTTGTTTGTGTAGTTTACATGTTTTTAATGTCAGGCCCCCAGACCTGATATCAGCTTCTGTGCTTCTGTCTATTAGGTCATAGGCTAGGTTCACACCATGTAAAAATGATGTCTTTCTGTAGAGGAAAATATCAAGGAGGAGAAGTGTGAGTACGAGTGGACGTCCTTTCCCTCAGCAAATAGAGAGAGGTAAAAAAGGGAAGAAGAGGGCTAGCCATGTGGAAGGAGAGAATGAAGCTGTCTTTATTATGATTTAGAATAATAATACATTTTGCTACAGATAGGGGGACAGGCGATCATAGGAGGCGTAGGTGATCATCGTATATGGTCACGGAGCCCCCAGTGGGTGTTACAAATTAAGAGCTTAGGATATAATACAAAGGGAATGAGGGTAAGACATTGCTACATTGCATTAGGGCTTAGGGGTCATTGCCCGGTGAGTGGGGCTTGTTTCTGCATACAGGACACAGCCTGAGGTTCAAGTGGTTTTAATTGTTATTAATTGTGTTCGCAATGTGCATTTTTTGTGACCATGCAGTTTTTGGGGACTTTATATGTTTTTCTTTGCAATAATAATATTACTCTCTATTTTTATTTTTAACAGTTTGGAGGTGTGTTACGTATGTACCTGGCTTCCTTTTACTACTATGCCTAGGTCACAGCCATGAAGACAACAGATCAGACCCTTGCTGGCATGTGGTCTGTCAATCACGCCTTTGTAGGCATGATTCCAAACCAAGAAAATGGGCATAGATGTGCGGTAGTGTCTGCCCACATGACTACTTAGGGTCATTTTAAAGGGGTTTCCACAGAGCAGAAAAGGTACCACCTGTTCTGTTCCCTGACACTCTATTTACCCCCTCTAGCCATCTCAGAAGTATACCTTCAGAGGCAAGATGGAGGTGGGTGCATGTAGCGATCATTGTGTGCGGGCACAACCATGCCCACCCGCAAGGTTCAATAGCTGCTCAATGTTACTGATCTAGTTAACTAAACCCTGGCCATGCAGCTACCATCTCCTTCAGTTCCTAAATTTGTAGGTGACATGCACATTTCTTTTATACTCCAGGTGAGCAGCAACCCATTCCCATTTGGGTTTCAGACAACAAACTACTACCCCATATGCCCATATGCCATGTATTACATGAGACACAGCACTATTATATTTAGTTTTTTCCTCCTAGAATTTCTTGAATTTCTTGAAGTAATAAATTTAACTGACCTAAGGGTGGAAATCTGTAGTAGGCTTAAATAGTCAGAAATTTAAATAAAAATGAAAGTTGCTCAGGTGTTTGTAAAACAATGACTTAAATTTATGCTTGCTTGCTATATGCTTACTACTATCTAGTGCTGCAACTAGGGCTGGGTTTACACAATGTTTTTGCAATGCATTTTTTTCATCCATTTTTGCAAAAAAATGGATGCATTTGTGTGCATCTGTTCTGATCCGTTTTTTCCATTGACTTGATTATTTAAAAAAATGGATCAAAATGCATCCGTTTTTTAACGTACAAAAAAACGTGGTTAACTACATTTTTGTGTATGTTAAAAAAAAGGGAGGCGTTTTAATTTTTTTTTTTTTTTATAATGGAAGTCAATGGAAAAACGGATCACAACAGATGCACACAAATGCATCAGTTTTTTTGCAAAAATCGATTAAAAAAAGGCATTGCAAAAACGCAGTGTGAATCCTGCCTAACGTAAAGAACTGGGAAGTTTTAGTAGCACCCCTTGGCCCATAGCACACCAATAGGTTCACTGAATAATGTCTTGTACATCCTTAATGCAAACAATGGTGTCAGAATCGCAGTTCAATGACCTATAGTGCTTCTTTAATGTATCACATGCCCTGTAAGGAAAACTTAGTGATTTAGCACCAGTCAAACATAAAAGACCTCCTAATAGACAGTCATTGTAAATTGCCTGATTCCCAGCACAACAAACTTGTTTGCTTATCTCTGCCATGGAACCACCAAACCACTCTCCAGTAGTATTTCATACATCAGAGCTTTGTAAGCTTCAGAACACAGTGAGAAATAAACTGCTGGATAATATTATATGTATTTATTATTTAAGAACACAATTTTTCTGGAAATTTACTTTTTTTGCTACTTTAAGTCTATGTTCACACACTGTTGAAATGATGGCCATTTTTATTGGGCGGACGTCATTTGAAGACAAATAATAGCTATTATTTAATAACAATAGCCATTATGCGAATAATAATGGCCGTTGTTATAACGTAACACTTGTTATTTGCTGTGAAATGAGCCAATAAGTTTCAATTCTGATTTGAATATAACAGTAATGCACATGTAATAGAATAAACACATTTGATATTTGCATTCAATTCAATGATGATGACATTTTGTAGAAATTTGAATTTTAAAGCAAGCTGACTTAACATCTAATAGACTCGAATCTACTGAAATACTTTAAGAACAAGAAATATGGATTGATGTTTTTTTGTTTAATTTTGTGCTTTGAGTTACAATTTGTTTGCTTGTAAATTCCTTCAAAACGTGATACCAGTTTTCCTGATTACTATTACTATTCACAATGGCAAATCATTTTACAGGGAATTGTGCGTCTTATGTCAAAATATACAGAATATAAATGGTTACTATTAATTTGTCATACTTTTGTGTTATTGCAAATAGGAAAAGGAGAAAAAAAAAAATATATATGATATATATATATATATATATATATATAATTAAAGTAGTATCCTCTTCTCCTCTTTGACATTTATGACATATCTACAGGCCCACGCCATCTCTGTTTCTCCTTTTGACACGGCTAATGTGAGCAAGGAGGTAGCCAGCGTTATGGAAAGAACTCGCTTGCTGTGCTATGCTGTTTTCATAACCCCCCCATTCACAAAGGTGACAAATAAACGGTGTAACACAGTAAGCTTGGCTGTTTCCTTAATCAGCAGGAAGGATGATGGGGGTTGGGGAACCCCCATTCTCAATATAGGTACAGGTTCTGGAGGTGGTACCCACATCTAACAGGCATGCATGAAATATCCTGTGGGTATGCAGTAAGATGAGAATACCGCTTTGAGTTTATACATTACAATAAAACTAATATGTAACAACAATTCTCCCTTTCCCTATTTTTTTTCTCTCTATCAGTCCCTACATTTTGCCAGCATAAGAAGCCACAAAACACGCACGCATGTACAGTAGAAAGGCAACAAATGAAGAATAAAGGAGAACTTAATAAACCATAGAAAAACATTATAGACATAATTCGGTATAATAAACAAAATGCTCATTTGTAATACTACCAAAAGGTATATTTGCGTCATTTTTTATATTATTCTTTTAACCTTAATACAGTGACTGATCTACAAGTCAATTTAAACACGCTAAGTTCAATTGAGGTTACTAAATATTGTACTATCCAGTATAGTCACTTCTTCATTTAAATAATTGTATAAAAGCTATATAGAAACCCACCAAACTGCAAAAAAAACATAAGAAACAATGTTCTAGCTAGAAGGTAAGAATATGAGCTCTTTGTTACCTGTACATTTTCTCACCTCTTCACCTGATGAGTGGCTTCTGTGTGACCAGCGCTGCAGTGCATCTGTTACTAAAAGTGACTTCAATCTATCTTTCTATGCGTACATTCTGGTTCTCTGCCAGTTGTTCTGACCAACGCTACTGCATTTGCCAAAGAGCTGAAGGGATGTTGTGTCTCAGTTCTGATTTCATGTGATGTTAACTCTTTAGACACCAGTACAGAGTTTCTAAATAATAGTATTCAAAAAAATATTGGCAGATAAAACGAAAATTCACAGTTCATTGAGTGTCCTATGAAAAAATATATATTTATTTATTATAATATAATATATATTTTATTGTATTTATCAATCAATTAATGCATTCGTTTAAAAATAGAGGATGTTTACATTGAATTTAAACTGTTTGCATTTTAAAGGATGCATATGGGATTTTCTTAGACGCTTATTGTACTTCCGCAGATCCACAAATTCCAAGAAATGTTTGGCCACTAGGCTAAATAGCATTGTTATGTGTAATGAGAAAGAATGTATTAAATTAACACTCCAAGGAAAAATGATATACCAGATTACACCTAGGGCAAGACCTAAGGGATTGGTGCATGACTCAAAGAACTCTAATGACCAAAGCCGTAAATTGCTCCTTTATCCCTGCACTGGGTAAACAAAGTAACTTAAAGCGACTCTGTACCCACAATCTCCCCCCCCCCCCCAACCGCTTGTACCGCCAGATAGCTGCTTTTAATCCGAGATCGGTCCTGGGGTCCGTTCGGCAGGGGACAAAGTTATTGTCCTAAAAACAAATTTTAAACTTGCAGCCTTGTGTCAAATTGGTGTAGCCTGGTGTGTGTGTGCCCTAGGATTGCTACGCCCCTCCGTCCCTCTCCCCACCCTCTTCATCATTAGGAATGCCCCAGGCAGGATTTCTCCTTTTCATCTCCTGTCTGAACACTGAACATGAGCTGGAACGTTCAGACAGGTGAGGAATTGGAAAAATCCTGCCCGGGAGTATTCCTAATGATGAGGAGGGCGGGGGGGAGGGACGGAGGGGTGTTGCAATCATAGGGCACAGATACTCTAGGCCACGCCAATTTGACACATGGCTGCAAGTTTAAAAGTAGTTTTTTTTAGGACAATACCTGCATCACCAGCCAAACGGACCCCAGGACAGATCTTGGATTAAAAGCAGCTATCTGACCGTACAAGTAATTTGGGGGGGGGGGGGGGGGGGTCAGATTGTGGGTACAAAGGGTTTTATCCACTAAAATCATTTATCACCTATCCACAGTATAGTTGACACATGTGTGATCACTAGAGTTGTGACCACTGAGACCCCCAGCAATGTCAAGAAAACCAGTCCCTAAGTGCACCATGAGAATGGAGTGCCAGTGTGCTTGTGTGACCACATATCCATTGACTGCTATAGGACTGAATGAGATCATGCCTGGCCATCACCATTAGTATATGTTTACACTGAGTAAAAACAACGGAATTCCGTAGCGGAGCTCTCTTCCATGAAATCACGCCTGCCTCAGTGTTCCACAGCATCTCTATTGGAGCGCTTGTGCGCCTCCGCTCCCACTGCTCTCCGTGCAAATAATCAACATGTCAATTCTTTGAGCAGAGAGTGAAGGAAGCGGAGGAATTCTGCCGATTTTACCCAGTGTGAACATACCCTTAGACACATAGCAAAGAATGATGCAATGGTTATGTAATAGCACTAGATTCACAAAGAGCGGTTAGGGACTTGCATTCCCAAGATTGCTGGAGGTCCTCATGGTTTGAGCCCCAGAGATCACATACCCTACCTGTGGATAGATAGCAAATTATTTTAGTGGGAAAAGCCCTTTAAGTGTTCCTTGAGGCTATGTTCACACGGTTAAATTAAGGTAAAATACAGCCACAATTTTAAGGAAAAATTCAGCTTTAATTTCAATATAATAATGTGTTCCATTGAAGTCAATGAGAAATTGGATGGCAGTGCGCACTGTATAAAATGACAGCCATAATTGATTATGGCCGTCCAAAAAATTAACATGCTCATTATTTACGACATGCTTTTGCAAAATACATCCATTTTTTTCCATCTGTTCACACATTGTTGTGTTTTCAGAGTTATTGTCGTATTTACATTTTTTTTTTACTGTGTGTAAATCTAGCCTTAGAGTGATGTAACATAGCTTTTGAGGCTGAAAAAATTCATATGAAGTCATTTAAAATTCAGCCTATGGCTATGTTCACACAACGTCAAAAATAGACACAAGGCGGACTATTTTAATTATTTAAAAACATCTGTTATTGCCGCGATTTAACTGACTGCAATGGCAATGCATTGAAGTCAATGGAAAGACAGACGCCCAATGCACACAATGTATTTTTGCCGTGGATGTCAAAATAATGAACATGATCATTATTTTCGGACGTCTTTTGCAAACAGCGGAGGTTGTTTATTAGTTGTTTACACACAGTTTTTTTTTTTTTACTATTTTACTATTAAATTCAATGGACTTTTCAATTAAGCCACACCCAAAGGCCAATTAGTAACCCAAACTAGAATAATATACAGGCAGCCGTCATTGCAAGGGGAGGCCAGGCTGCTAAATAACGTCCATTATTTTAGACTTAAGATAACGGATGTCATTTTAAACGGAGATGAAAAAACGTTGTGTGAACGTAGCGTATTACCCTCTGTGATGGCCCTATTTTATTATTCACTCTACATTAAGTATAGAAACTTTTGTATTAGCACTATGGTTGGCACAAAATTTACAGGCGCTATAGACAGCAATTTTCCAGCCAAATGAAAATGTAGACTTGATGATTTATCATAATTATCAATGTAACTGTAATTTTGTAATTAAGAAATATTACTTGTGTTTAAATTAGTTTTTAAATTAGAGTTGAAAATGTTAGAATGTTTTGGTACAAAAACCTGATTTAGGCTATGTTCCCACAATGTCTTTATTTGGCCATTTGAGGCAGAAAACTGTTGCTATTTCATAATGATGGCCGTTGTACAATAACGGTCATCGTCATGAAATAACGGCCATTATTTGGCCTCAAATGGCCAGAAAAGATGTTGTGGGTACATAGTCCAAGTCTATTTTGTTCGAGAACATTATTATACAGTGAAAAAAAAGATGTCTTTTTAATATTCAGCAATTGCTCAAGAACTATTGTTTTACTGCAAGTTTTAGATAAATAAGATAAATAAAATAATAACATATAATAAAACTGTTGCCATTTTAAAAACTGGTTTTACACTTTTGTAAAAAAAAAAAAAATAAAAGTGTTTTTAATCTTTATGATTTCTTTCCAATTTCTTCCTGAGAAAAACACATGCAACATTAGACAAAACGGCCCTCAACCAAACATAATGATGCCTTAAAAATGTTAAATAAAAAATGTTTTTATGTGTTTTTTTCCCCCTTAGTTTTAAATATAAATTTAAATTAATGCAAAATACTGCTGTGTGCAGGAGCCCTTACAGAATAGGAAAAAAATATGCAAAATGAGATGTAAGCGTGCAAGCAGTTTATAAATGGAAAGTCTTGATGACATGACCTTAGTAACACTTAACATGTGTGCAAACAGCTCATTATCTAACATGTACTATTATGAAAGAATTCCTGGATTGCTTCTTACATTCCCTGTTCTCAGTCTTCCACATGACAGGTCAGTGAACGGTAGCACAAAGTCCTTTTATATCCGGCAAACATACTGACTTCTTCCAGGAAAGATCATATGACATGGTGGAAGATGACAGATATAAGGGATGAGCAAATTTAGAGTAATAACAAAGCGAATCGCTTTGTTATCTCAGAAATCTGCTTATTAGCCTGTGGCCTTTTACTTATTTACATAAAACAGTTTGTAATGCCTATTTTATATCGTTTAAGGGTGCGTTCACACGTACAGGATCTGTTGTAGATGTGAACGCACCATTAACCAATATATTTTGTAGTAATATTGTTTTTTTTTTAGTATTGTATAAATATATATATTTGCTTAGATAACATCTACACAGTCATCATTTCTGTGCCCCACCATCTACTCAGAGCTCTACCAAACACACTTTTACATTAAAGCATACCTGTCTTTAGAAAAAACTTTTGACGCGTCACAGTAACAACACACAAATGGAAGAAGGTCCACCAACATCCGTGGCGAAATCCAATTTTTTTTACGAATCAGGGTACAAAAAGAGCATTTTGACCGTTAGGTCTTTGTCAAGCATGACAGGACCTCCTTCAACAAGCGTCCTTTTGCATGCACTTACTAGTCATTGCTCTCACTAGCCAGAAACCTACTCCACACTGATGAGGGGCAAAAACCCCGAAACAGCTGTCTGTGGATGGATACCTTGCTGAGGTGGTTTCCTTGACTGGAGAACGCTTTGGCTTGGTTGTTCCTTCCCGGAGGGAAGGTCTGGCTAGTTCACTGACGTCGAGACATGTGATGGTGTCTCTGCAGTATTCTTTTGCATGCTCCTTCAATTTGTGACTTTACACTGCCTACATTAAGGATTGTGGGCAAACCAGCATGAATCATCCTATATCTTCTTGGGGCCATTACTGGATATCTCCATTAAGGTGCTGTTGGACTTTATTTTCTGTTGGCATGTTACAGTTACAAGTCATAGATTTGACCACAACTGATCAGTAGAACTAGTTGGGAGACAACCGCGCAGATGTCTACTTCACTCCCCTCTCTGTGTCTGTGTGAGGAAAACGGTTGGTAGAAAATGTGCTGCGCGTGGACATCTTCTGGCTCGTTCTCCTGATCAGATGTGGTCTGAACACTTAGACCGCGACCGATGCCATCTTTTGACATGTCAAAAGTTTTTTCTAATGACAGGTACGCTTAATGTCCACCATCACCCCATAGCGGTGTCCCACCTTGGCCAATGATTCAGTTAGGTGGTAGGCACAGCTCCCAAATTCTTGTCTCAGAAGCAGTAAGGAGAAAGAAAATTGAGGGACCAGAAAGAGGTGATCAGGAGCTACTGGGAAGGAGTAGAAGTAGTGGAGAAGTAGAGCCAGGTAAGTATGTTTTTTATTCCCCCGTGGCCCCCCCCCCCCCCTCATCCCTGCCAGCCCAGCAGGATAATAATCCTTACTGTAGGGATGGAATACCCCTTTAACATTCACCTGAGGCAGTTGGTGATTTGTTTTTCTTAACCATTACTTCCTCAAAGAATTTATTAAAGATTATTTTAGATCGCAAAAAAGAAGCTGAAGATCGTTAGGCAGCATGCAGTCCTGACAGGCTCCTTTTTACAATGATTTGCTCTGAAGGGCTATGTTCACACAACATACTTTTTATAAAAAGAACGGCTGCTGTTTTCAATTAAAACAATGGCCATTCTTTTCATACTGCAATGATTTGCACTGAAGTCATTGCAAACAAAGTATTGAACAATGGCCATCAAAATAATGATCATGTCAATTACTTCCAGACGTTGTCCATAGACTCCAATGCAATTTTTATTCAAAACAACAGTCGTGCAAAATAACAGTCATTGTTTATACATTGTGTTAGCATAGCCAAGTCCTACAAAACATAGACTGAAACTGAGCCATGGCAATGAGCAAATTGTCTGGGAGGCAGTTTCCTCTGGCTTCTGCCTGCCTGGCTCAGATTGATTGACAGGTCTCTCCCTGCACACTGCGTATCAATTGAGCTAAGCCAGGTGGGGAGAAGCCTCCTTAAGGCATCACAGATTTGTTGTAACTCTTGCAGTGTCCATGTCCACCCTTTGTTTTTGGCTGCTATTTGCAGCCAGCAACCACCATCACTGAGCGGCATAAGAGACTACACAAATGTTGGCCATTTAACCTTTAAACACTGTTGTCAATAACTGCACATGTAACAGTACTATCAAGTTTCTTATCACCCCCCAGATGCAATTACAGGGTGTTGATCAAATGTCATTGCAGGCAGATGACTTCTGAAGGCCTCCCTGGCTGCCATGCAAGATCTACTATTACTGCCTGTGATAGTAGTATTCCAGAGGACTGTATAAGTTACTAATACAGACTAGACCATCACATGAACAAATCCACTAGGTTTTTAAATAAAAATTTTTTTAAAATCTACAAAAAAAAAACTTATTTCTGTTGCATGTGGAAACATCTGAATTGTTAAAATGCAATGTTATTTGTCATACAAGGTAAGTGCTTTAAAAGCAAAAATGCAAATTATAATTATAGACATTGTTAGCACATAACTAATATACAGTGGTGCCTTGGATTACGAGCATAATTCGTTCCGGGACCGTGCTTGTAATACAAATCAGATTGTAAACCGAAGCAGATTTTCCCATAAGAAATCACTAAAATAGAGACAATTGGTTTCACACCCAAAAATAATGATGTTTTTTAAATCTGAATAAAATGTAAAACAAATGAAACAAACATTTAGAAACAGCTGAATATGACACATTATAAGTTACTGTACAGTATAGCAATCAGCATGTTGTGTATAATGTATAGTATAGTATTGTATATAGTATAGTGCATAAACCTGAAAAACTGCAGCAGTTTGTAGATACAGAATGAAACTGCAGATCCCTATAATGCAGTAGTGTAGTACAACAGGCTAGAATAGAGAAGAAGGGCTGCTGTCAGAGGTCTGTGGGGTCACATGACAGCAGTGGAGAAGGGGCGTGTGTTCAGCATGGATCAATAAGTAAGTGAGAATCACAGCTGTGCAGGAAGACAGTGACAGAAACTTTTCTATACAGCAGTGTGTATAGCTGAGTGTAAGTGCAGTCACATTATAGCAGGAATGGAGAGGATGGGAAACACAAGGGCTGACAGAGTCTGCAGGGAGCATGAAGGAATGAGCAGGGCAGATGTAGGCACAGTATAGCAGCACTCTCTGTCTGGGGAGGGAGGGGTTACAGCTATGAAGAGATTACCTCCACAGTCCTGTCCCCTAAAGGAAGCCCCAGCCTGAAGTGGATCTTCTATGATTTGGAAGGTGAGGGAGACTTCCTGGCTCAGAGTGCAGGGTTGTATACAATACTATGCAGAACATGGCCCTCCCCCAGTCCTTGTCCCACTCAGTACAGGGAGCTCTTAAACCAAAGCAATGCTCTTAAACCAAGGTACAATTTGCAAAAACTTTGAGCTCTCCTTGCAAAACGCTCTCAATCCAAGTTACTCTTAAACCACGGTCCCACTGTATCTGGAAATGATTTACGAAAATGTATATAAGAATGATTGTCACAGATATAGCCACCATCATGTGCTGTTAACTGCACTGGTATGTATGTATGTATGTATGTATGTATGAATAGTACAGTGTTTGCTGAATGTGATCAATTGAACCTCTATATGCTCATAAATATCTGCTGCTTTGAAGTTATGTCTCTGTGTAATATAATTCTAGAGTAATCCTCGGCTGAACTACTATTTGCCCAATAATTTTATTTATTAAGCTTTAGACAGTAGGTTCACAATTCAGGAAGTTTCAGAAAGTAAGGAATTTATCATATGTTTACAGCTGTTTTTAAGCATTTAAAATTTTTCATGGAAACTCTTGATTTGCACAAAAATGTGCAACTTTTGAGGTTTTTTTACGACCTCATGTCATCTTTTTTTTCAGGGATTAGCAAAAAGAGGTGGCCCCTGCACCTGCTGGATTTATTTAAGGCTGTGAACCGGCAGACGTTCTTGCACATGGTGCGCCTCTTAGAACATCTGGCAAATCTAACAAATCAGCCTTTACTTAAGACTGGTGTATGAAATACTGTAGTTTCCACCTCCAAAGTGTTGAAGTGGTAGTAGTAGTAGTAGAGTAGAAGACATAATAGACAATGGAGGCTTTGTTGGTATTGCCCTTCTTCAGCAGCAGTGTGTAACTAATAATGAAGAATTAATAAAGTGAGTCATACATAAGATAAGAGTACACAAAGATATATGAGATGACAATAACCATGCATGGTGTCAAATGATCCATGTAAAACAACCAATTATCCCTAAATATCATAAATAGGGATGAGCAAACTTTTCAAAAGTTAGATTTTACTGGTTTACCAAACATTCGGCAAATTTTTTTGGTTTTTTGGATAAGATAACAAATTTGTTTAGAACCTGAACTTTTCCAGTAGCCCTAAAACTTGTGTATAAGGCTGTCTAAGAACCCTAGAGGCCCTCTAAAATATTGTTAGGAGTGCACTTAAAGTGTATCTGTCAATTAAATTTTTTTTTTTTATCAATGAGGGTCTGAGTCTTTAGACCCTGACCGATCAGTAGAATGAGCAGGGAGACAACTGCACGCTCATCTACCATCTCTGTGTCTATGAAAGCTGGATGGCCCCATAGAGCTGCATTGGGAGGGCTTGATAAAGACTAGAGATGAGCAAATCTACAGTATTAACAAAGCAAAGCACTTCATTGGGCTCAGGCGTCGGTTTGTCCACCGTTTACCTTTGAAATCTTCTCCTCTCTGGGTGCCTGGTAAAGCTGCATTTAGTCCTGGGTAATTTTTTCCTTCCAGACTCCATCCAGTTTTTCTAGGCACCAGGAGCGGAGTTCAAAGGCAACCAGCTGACGAGCCAATTGTAGAGCATAAGGAAGTGATTCGCTTCTTTAACCCCTTCTGGACCGGACTAATTTTTGTTTTTGGACTTTTGTTTTTTCCTTCACGTGTTTAAAAGGCCATAGCGCTTGCATTTTTTCACCTACAGACCCACATGAGCCCTTATTTTTTGCGCCACTAATTGTACTTTGCAACGGCAGGCTTAATTTGTGCAAAAAGTACGCTGCAAAACCAGAAAATAAATTTAATTAAAATAAATTTTAAAAACATTTTTTTTTTATTTGGGGAGGTTTTGTGTTTACGCCGTCACCCTGGGGTAAAACTGACTTGTTATGCATGTTCCTCAAGTTGTTACGATTACAACAATATGTAACTTGTGTAACTTTTATTTAATTTGATGGCTTTTAAAAAATTAAAACCTTTTTAAAAAAATAAATGTTCCTTAAAATCGCTCTCTTACCATGCTTATAACGCTTTTATCCTTTGGTCTATGGGGCTGTGTGAGGTGTCAATTTTTGCGCCATGATCTGTACTTTCTATCACTACCTTGATTGTGCATATGCGACTTTTATTCGCTTTTTATTACAATTTTCTGGATTTGATGCGACCAAAAATGCACTTTGGAATTTTTTTGGCGCTTACGCCATTTACGGTGAAAGATCAGAAATGAAATAAATTAATAGTTCAGGCGATTACGCATGCGGCAATACCAAACATGTTTATTTATTTATTTATTTTTATTTATAAAATGGGGAAAGGGGGGTGATTCAAACTTTTATTAGGCGAGGGGATTTTTTATTAATAAAAAAAACATATTTTTTTTTTTACATACGTACATTCTAGAAGTCCCCCTGGAGGATATACTGCATAAATCAATGAGATAGGCATTTTATTACTTTCGGCTGCTGAAGCCCAAAGCAATAGAATGCCGAGCCGGGATCAGCAATAAAATATATAAACATATTATATGTCATAACGTGTGTAATTATCCGCTCTATTAAAATAAAACAATGGTACTACTGAACGGTGAACAGCGTGAACAAAACACGGTAGAAAAATGCCAGGATCAATGATTTTTGGTATATGGTACTAACAAAAACTAGAGATCATGGCGCAAAAAATGACACCCCATACAGCCCCGTAGGTGAAAAAATAAAAGTGTTATAAGAATCACAATAGGCCCATTTTAAATATTTGCAAAAAATAAGTTTTTTACTGTTAATAACAATAGTAAACCATTAGAAAAGCTGTAAACATGCATATCGTTATATTCAGACTGACCTATAGAATAAAGATAAAATGTCAGTTTTACTGTAAAGTGCATTACGTAAACACGGAAGCCCCCAAACTTAAGGCCATTTTGGGCTGTGTCCTTAAGGGGTTAAATGAACTCCTTTAAGTTGTGTTTACACTGGTGCCTTCTAATCTTGAGCTGCTCGTAAGAAATTATGAATATTGCCTGGTATAAACGGCATTATGTATGTAAATGTCATTCATAGTGATATGTACATTTATACAGCACTATCAGATCAAGGTGTCTGCAATAAAACACACCTGGCCCTCTCCTTTGCCCAATCCATCGCTATGCTGTAACAGTATGGCTTCCCCTATATATATATATATATATATATATATATATATATATACAACAGAAAGTGCAGCAGCAACCCCCACAGGTGCAAGGGCTTACCGTATATACTCCTCCCAGTGTACACACGGTAAACACCTGCTCTGTAAATATTAAAAAGTGAGGATCTTAGCAAACTATTTGATCAAACAGAGTGTTCCATGTCGCCAACGTTAAGGCGTCCTCGAGACATGGACCCTACTCTAGCATTTTTAAGCTAGCAATGGCCTCTCCTGGGCTGAATAAGCCTACAACTGGGCAGATAGGAACCAAATGATCTCTTTTATAGCACCCTTGGGACATGGGTGGAGTGCAGGCCAACAGGAGGTATATATATATATATATATATATATATATATATATGTATATATATATATATATATATATTAATGGTACGGTGGTATTATTTGGGCTTTTGCATAGTGGTACCATTGGGTATATTGTTCTTTGTATAGGTTTTTCAGTAACACTATGGAGGTACTTGTTCATCAATATATGGTGGTAATATCTTGTCTTGATCCGGTGGTTTTATTTGATAATTATGTGTTGTATATAATTATTTGTGTGTATATTTGGGACATATGCCTTAGGCTTATCTTTTCAAACCCTAGTAACACCCCTGGCACAATGCTCTCTGAATTCAAGGATGCTGACTGTGGTGTTTGAAACATACTTTAGTATTTGGGGCAACTCCTTTATTTTTCCCAGGGCCACACTTTGCTGAGAATGCCCTCGGCTGTCTCTCACAGGGCCAGTTTTAAGACACAGTTTAAGGGTGGAGTCACGCTTATCAGGGTAGTTATCCTACATTTGATGTGGTAAAAGAGAAGGACAAAGAACTACATATATAGAAATGTGCACACAAAAATTAGTAGCAAAAAATGTATGTACTTTATTAGGGATACAGCTCAACCAAAAAACATTAAAACATTTAAAGACATGCCAAACAACACCCTGGGATAAAGGGTGTACATCCAGGCTCGGACTGGGGAGCAGGGGAGCAGGGGAATCCCCGGGGGGCCCTACCCCTTTGTGGGCCCCTGAGCAGGGGGTGGGCCTTCCTGTCTAGCAGCTCCAGAATGACATATAATCTCCCAACATTGCTGAGTGCCTTTCACTCAGTCACTTACTGCCTCTATCTAGTAACCTGGGGTTTATCATATTATATAGAGGGAGTGAGTGACTGGGGTGACAAGCAGCAGCGTGTAGTTCGCAGATTTAGCACAGCCCCTCTCCTGCTGTTGGCAGTCAGGACAAAGGAGGAAAGAAGGGAGATAGGCTGCAGCCTGCACAGTGTGGCCCTGGGGCAGCAAATCTGACAGCATGTGAATTGTACCTGGTGCTTTCCTGTACCAGAGGTAAATCTGTGTGTGTGCACGTGAAGTATGTATATTATGGGAGTCTGTGTGTATGGTGCATGTGTGTGTGTTATCTATGCATAAGGGTACAAACCCACACACCGTATACACAGCAGATACGCAACAAATACGCAGCAAATACGCAGCAGATTTGTTGGTACAGATTTGATGCTGTGTTCAGTTATTTAGATATAATCTGCTGCGTATTTGCTGCGTGTTTGCTGCGTATTTGCTGCGTATCGCAGCAGTAAATACGCTGCTTATACGGTGTGTGGGTTTATACCCCAAAGGTAATTTCTTTATATCGGTGTATAGTGTGTGTATTGTGCATGTGTGTACTATGTATGCATATAGGTAATTTCTTCATATCCGTGTATGGTGTGTATATTCTGTGTGTGTACTATGTATGCATATAGGTAATGTACATTTCTTTATATCTGTGTATGATGTGTGTATGTATTGTGCATAGTTGTATATAATATGTATGTACACGTTATGTGCACTTAATTGTAACTCCCCCTCTCATACCTAAACTTGCTGGGGACTCCAGGTGTCAATTAAGCAGGGAGGGAGGAGAGAGGAGACTTCCCAGCCTGTAGCTATTAAGGAGCTTGGAGAAGCCTCTTTGACTTTTTGTACCAGAGAATAAAATCATTTTCTATGCTATAGAAGCGCAGACAAATAAATTTAAGGTACTGTCAGGGCCCCTGGGAACACAGAGACACAAGTGGTCCCTATGGCTAAGACCCCCCACGCTGTCCCTACCTACTTGCAGAGCAGGCCCTAAACGACCGTCCGCAACTGGGTGGCGTTCCCTATGCTGCAGTAAGTGCGAATACAGACAAGACACAGTACAGACGAACAAGGTACAATGACAGCAGACAAGGCAAAGCCACAAAAACACACAGAAGGACAGGACCAAGAAAGCAGCAAGGAACAGAGGACCAAACAAACGGAGGACAAAAGCCAGGGATGAAACAAGGTAACGATGGAGCCAAAGCCAGAGATACAACAAGGTAACGGTGGAGCCAAAGCCAGAAATACAACAAGGTAACGGTGAAGCCAAAGCCAGAGAACGTAGCAAGATGAACTGGGGACTGCACAAAGAACACTGAGGACAAGCAAGGCACACTGAGGACTAAAGGAGAACACTGAACCAAAAGACAAAGAAGGTAATAAACAAGCGAAGGGATCAGGAACTAGGAATACAGACAATCTGAGGAAAGGCAGGATCTAGCTGACGGACAAGCTGAACAACGCTATCAAGAGCCCAGACTGAAGGGAGGGAGAAGCTTATAAGGGAGCAGAAGTCCCGGACTCCAAGCAGATAGGCTGAGCAGGAGAAACACACAAGAGAAACACAGAAAGCCAGAGGAGAAGAGACCTGTCAATCACAACACAGCAGAGACAATCGGTAAACAGACCACAGCAAGGAAGGTGCAGGGAGAACTAAGAAAACATGGACCGGAACACAGATGACATAAGCAGAGAACACAGTAAAACCAGGAACAGATCATGGCCAAAAGCGCAGTCTTTGGCGCAGAGGTCGATTCTTCGCAGCAGAGGGTGGCACTGATGCCTTTTCAGGCGCGATCATGACAGGTACCCTGTGTCTTCTTGACCTAACAGCATCTAACAGTGTCAGCAGTTTGGAACGCGCATTACAGCTGACACATTCCCTTTAAGGGTCAAACCCACTTGCTGGATCCGCAGCAAGTTTCTCACTTCGAATATGCAGCGAGACTCGCTGCGAATCCCGGCCCTATTTACTCAATGGCAGACAAACTCGCAGCAGGGATGTACATCCCTGCTGCGAGTTTGTCCGCAACCCGCCCCGTTAACCCCTCAGCCACTGGAGACTATACATCACCAGGTCCCCACTCCTGCTTGCTTTGGGGCTCCCGATGTCTTCAAGTCCCGCACGGCCAATCAGTGCGCTGCGGTGGGGCAGCGCACTGATTGGCCGAGTGGGACGTGCCGGGAACCGCCGAAGCAAGCAGGAGCGAGGACCCGGTGATGTATAGTCTCCAGCAGCTGGGGGGTTAACGGGGTGGGTTGCGGACAAACTCCCAGCAGGGATGTACTAGGGTACAAGTGGGTTTGTACCCTGAAGGAGAAGTCTTGTAAAACTAAAAAATATGAGGCAGGGGGGTGTGGGAGGATAATAAAGAATCTATACTCACCAGTCCCCGTGTCCCTGTGCCGCTCTGTCTCCCACAGCCACTGGAGTTCATTTTCAGTCATTTACTACTAGGCTCCATGTATGTCACAGCCCCAGCTCCTTTAGCTGCAATGTCACATACTCGATTAATGGATTGCCTGCTCAGCCAATCAATGACTGCAGCGGTGTCCATCCCCAGCCAATGACTGCAGCAGTGTCCATTCCCAGCCAATGACTGCAGCAGTGTCCATCCCCAGTCAATGACTGCAGCGGTGTCCATCCCCAGTCAATGACTGCAGCAGTGTCCATCCCCAGCCAATGACTGCAGTGGTGTCCATTCCCAGCCAATGACTGCAGCGGTGTCCATCCCCAGTCAGTGACTGCAGCGGTGTCCATCCCTAGCCAATGACTGCAGCGGTGTCCATCCCCAGTCAATGACTGCAGCGGTGTCCATCCCCAGCCAATGACTGCAGCGGTGTCCATTCCCAGCCAATGACTGCAGCGGTGTCTATCCCCAGTCAATGACTGCAGCGGTGTCCATCCCCAGCCAATGACTGCAGCGGTGTCCATCCCCAGTCAATGACTGCAGCGGTGTCCATCCCCAGCCAATGACTGCAGCGGTGTCCATCCCCAGTCAATGACTGCAGCGGTGTCCATCCCCAGCCAATGACTGCAGCAGTGTCCATCCCCAGTCAATGACTGCAGCGGTGTCCATCCCCAGCCAATGACTGCAGCGGTGTCCATCCCCAGCCAATGACTGCAGCGGTGTCCATTCCCAGCCAATGACTGCAGCGGTGTCCATCCCCAGCCAATGACTGCAGCGGTGTCCATCCCCAGTCAATGACTGCAGCGGTGTCCATCCCCAGTCAATGACTGCAGCGGTGTCCATCCCCAGCCAATGACTGCAGCGGTGTCCATCCCCAGTCAATGACTGCAGCGGTGTCCATCCCCAGTCAATGACTGCAGCGGTGTCCATTCCCAGTCAATGACAGCAGCGGTGTCCATCCCCAATCAATAATTGGCTGATCAGCGATCCATCAGTCGAGTATGTGGCTGTCATTAAAGGGGTTGGAAACTTTCTAGTAAAATAGTTTAGTGTAAAGTATTACTATGTGTATTCACTGTATATACTGACAGCAGCTCCTGTGTACCTCATAGAACTTAAATCAGACTCCCCTCTGACTCCCTCCCTGCTCTATCGTGTTTCTGTCCATAAGATTGCTGACATTGAGAAGCATGTGACCATATCCCACCCACAGTATACTCCATAAGCATATACAGGCTCAGTGGTGGACACTGGGGGGTGGGGCATGGTCACATGCTTTTCCATGTCAACCATCTTATGGACAGAAACACCACAGAGCAGGGCAGCACAGCCTGAAGGAGGGGGTCTAATTTTAGCTCTATTAGGTACACAGGGAGCTGCTGTCAGTAAGTAATGAGAACATACTTATACTACACACAAAACTATTTTACTATAAAGTGGCAAACCCATTTAAGGACAAACTGCCCTATAGACAGGAGTGGAACTGTTTCTGGGAGAAGGCTGTGTTCACACAATGCATTTATCTGTTGCGTTTTTCACATGCATTTTGATTGGTGAACTTATTGAGAGACTTGGGAGTTCATCAACCAAATTGCTTCATAAATGCACAGTGTGAACCCAGCCAAAAGCTGCCAAGTCTAATCATGTAGCCGCGGGAAGTCAAACGCTGAATGTTTGAGTCCGAATAACGTTGCTGAACCCAAACATTTTGACAGATCCGCTCAACCCAACTCCTCAGCAATACGCTTGGAATATGTGACATTTCAGCTTCCTTAAATAATGTTTGTAAAAATATGTAGTGAGAACTGTGGCGTGTATTGTAGAGCATACATCACCTAAATTTTTCAGCACATATTTTAGTGTGTAATAGTTGAGAAGTGATTTTTTTCTAATATATTTTATAACATTTGCTGCTCTTTACATTTTTATTTATAGAGAACTCCGTTAAACCTTAAATGGGTACTCTAGCGAAAAAATTATAGAGATTAGTCATTTACTTCTATTAAAAACCCTCAAGCCTTCCAGTACTTATCAACTACTATATGCCCTGCAGGAAGTTGTGGATTCCTTACAGTCTGACACAGTGCTCTATGCTGCCACCTCTGTTTATGTCAAGAACTTGCTCTGGACAATTCCTGACATGGGCAGAGGTGGCAGCAGAGATGACTGTGTCAGACTGGAAAGAATACACCACTTTCTGCAAGACATACAGCAGCTGATAATTACAAATTTCTGGCACCACTTGATTTTAAAGATTTTTTTTTTTTTTTTGCTGGAGTATCCCTTTAATACTGTGAACTATTTAAACAACAATACAGCCCCTTTTGTACAGTCAACACAGTTTCTCTAGTGATCAACTAATCGGGTGATCACTGATTTCCTATAAAAATCTGAGAAATGTAGTGTTACATGCCACCCACACTGCTTGTCCTTACTCTGGAGGATTTCCAGGTAGGGATCCCCTCCTTCCCTATTCATTTCAACAGTTTTATTTATAATACTCTTTGTCAGCCCTTTCTACATACAATTACGTACATCAGATTGTCAGCAGTTTCCTTCATGTTAACAAATCCACCGTATATACTGTACCCGTATACCAGTGGATGCTAAACAGGAAATGCTGGGAATTGTAGTGTATAGAAATGTGTTTTCAGTCATCATCATAAGCTTTACAGCAATGGAGCAGCCTTATCAATCTGCCAGAGACAAAACAGGTCTGATTTGCCCATAGCAACCAATCACAGCTTATCTTTTATATCTTAACAAGCTCTTAGAAAATTAAAGCTGAACTTTGATTGGTTGCTATGGGCAGGTTAGACTGTCTAAGTTGCGCATGGCCACCAATTACAGTTCAGCTTTTATTTTACCAGAGTAATTTGAGGAAGGAAAGCTGAGCTGTGATTGGTTGCTATGGGACACATACATATTATTAAGTGTACTTAGTGTGGCCTAACCATAAGCTGTTTGCTTGGTCACAAGTGTGTTTAGTGACCTCTGCAGTAAAGTGCATCACCGGTCATTAATAGGTTAATGCCTCAGATGTGTTTACCTGCAGTAACCATGGCAACCGTGCACTGTGATGACAAGCGCTTATGTCATAAAGAAGGTTCTATAAAGCAAAGCACCGCGCCCTGATCAGTGCCATGTTGGATGCGCCAGAGGACCTTGAGCTTGACTACTTTACTGCCCCCTACCCTTGATGTAATTTGGAGGTTCTAGCAGGGAAAAAGCGGTGGTCTGCTTTAGACTACCCCTTCATCGAGTCTCCACCTTCTTGACAAGTGGACCTGGATCTGTAAGAGAAAAGAGATACATCCGCCTAGCCATCAATAAGGTGACAGGTATTGCAGACAGATTTCTCTCACATCCAGTTTATTATATTTACAGTATGACATTACCCTCTATGCCCAGGGGAGGGGTAGCTCTCCAGCCATGGCTCCCTCGAGGTTTCTCCCACAGGAGGTTTTTCCTCGCCTGAGTGCTGGAGGGTGACTCTTTGTGAGTCGGGGATCTGCCATTTTCAGTGTCATGTAATTTTCAATAAAATTGGCACCCTTTGACACCTGATTACAATGTGTTGTGTCTTTTTTTGTGTTCTTTGGTTTAACTTATTATGCTTGGGAGTTGGGGATCCATCACATATTGCAGAGTCATAAAGCTGAACATCTGCCTGCTAGATAGATCTATCACCTGCACAATGAGCGCAAGTATGATGAAGCAGTGGATAGAAGAACTCCTGCATGTATGTGCATATCCCTGGATTAAAGAGACACTTAAATCTTGAAGAAAAAGCATGCATCGCAAGGTTTATACCTACATCTGCAAGGTTGGTCAAAAGGTTTTTTCAAGTGACAGGGTCACACCAGTCATAGCATAGCAGCATGGACACCACCATAAATATACATCATATATACACAACCCAGGGGCTCGTGTGTGTGTGTGTGTGTGGGCAGCATCATTTTTATACTGTTCACTTTATTTGGAAATAGGCCAAATTTTAGGGCCTTTATAAACCTTTGCTTCATGGAGAACAAATATGTTTTCATTTATTTTCTATTATGTGGGGAGTTTTAGAGATCTCAAACAGTTACTTATTTATATGCATAGGATTCACTGTCTTTAAAGGTTTTAACAAGTACTTCTATTTCTTGCTTGGCTGAACTCTGGTCTTTGTGCTTTTCTGTAGCAGATGTAAGAGATGTTTTAACATAATAATATTGTCTATTTGAGTTAGCTGTTTGTAGACATCCTGATGAATCCAATTGAGGAAATTAAAGGGATTGTCTGGTCATTACTGATAAGTAATAAGCACACTGCTGGGACTGGGGGAACATAGCGAACATGTATACTTATGCATCCCACTCTGTCAATACTGATGGAAACCTCTGTCTGGAGACCAACAGCAGCGGCAGAATGGGACAGGTAAGTATACATTTGGTATGTTTCCTGCAGCCCCAGCAACATGTTTGTTATGTACTTTCTTTTGGAGAAAACGTTTATCCAGCGACATTAAAACCGTCAGACTCTATGAGAAGATTGTCGATCAGACTTTCTGACTGTTATACTTCCACCTGTCAGGGAAAGTGATCGGGACCCCCGCTGTCACTCTGCAGAGGAGCAGGGCACGGAGGCTGAGGAGGAGGATGGGGTATGGCTGAGGAGATGGAAAATATTGCCCCTATCTTACTTTTTATAGTGCTTGAAAAGCACTTTATTGTAATCCATATTCTTCTTCTTCTTCTTCCGTTTCTTCTTCTTCTTCTTCTTCTTCTTCCAACTATTTTTCTGCGTGTAATACAGCCCGAATCGCTTTACACACAGACTCCGTTCAAACTGCGTTTCGAAGCCCTCGGCGGTGTGTGGTGTGCTATCTATTTTTTGTTTCGATCAGATTTGTAGTTTTTAAGAAATTTACGTTTAAAGATCCCAAATTTCCCATAGAATGGCCCATTGCATATAATGGCCACACTCTAACCGCTAACAGCCAATCACAGCACATATGCAAATAGCTGAGATATAGCAGCCAATAGGAATTCTAAGGTCTCGTCAGGCATGTATCACACCATCCACAGTCACATGTCCACTATTGGCCAATAGAAGATGTAATATATGGAAGGTCCTTAACGATTTTGTCTCACTGACATGAGTAAGGTTGTCATGGTAATCGAGCAATGATCTTTACCTTTATAAGTACCCAGATCGCTCTTAAAGGGACCCAGGTCGCCCCTAAAGGAACGCAAGTCGCTCTTAAAGGGACGGGAGCCATGTCGCTCTTAAAGGAACCCAAGTCGTTTTTAAAAGGGACCCAAGTCGTTCTTAAAGGGACCCAAGTCGCTCTTAAAGGGACGGGACCTAATTCGCTCTTAAAGGGACGGGACCCAAGTCGCTCTTAAAGGGTCCCATGTAGCTCTTAAAGGGATCCAAGTAGCTCTTAAAGGGACGGGACCCAAGTTGCTCTTAAACGGACGGGACGCATGTTGCTCTTAAAGGGACCCAAGTCACTCCAAAAGGTATGGGACCCATGTCGCTCTTAAAGAGACCAATGTCGCTAGAGCAACCTGGGTCCCTTTAAGAGCGACCTAGGTCCTTTTAAGAGCGAAATATGTCCCTTTAAGAGCGAAATATGTCCCTTTAAGGGCAAAATTTGTCCCTTTAAGATCGACCTGGGTCCCTTTAAGAGCGACCTGGGTCCCTTTAAGAGCGACCTGGGTCCCTTTAAGAGCGAAATGGGTCCCTTTAAGAGCAAAATTGGTCCCTTTAAGCGTGAAATTGGTCCTTTTAAGAGTGAAATTGGTCCCTTTAAGAGCGACCTGGGTCCCTTTTAGCGTGAAATTGGTCCCTTTAAGAGCAAAATGGGTCCTTTTAAGAGCGACCTGGGTCCCTTTAAGAGCAACCTGGGTCCCTTAAAGAGCAAAATAGGTCCCTTTAAGAGTGAAATTGGTCTCTTTAATAGCGACCTGGGTCCCTTTAAGAGCAAAATGGGTCCCTTTAGGAGCAACCTGGGTCCCTTTAAGAGCGATCTGGGTCCCTGTAAGAGTGAAATGGGTCCTTTTAAGAGCGAAATGGGTCCCTTTATGTGCGACCTGGGTCCCTTTAAAAGCGACCTGGATCCCTTTAAGAGCGACCTGGGTCCCTTTAAGAGCGAAATAGGTTCCTTTAACCCCTTAGTGACCGCCGATACGGCTTTCTACGGCGGTCACTAATGGTCCTTATTCTGCTGCCATCAGCTTTTTACGGCGATGGCAGAGAATAAGGCTGCGGGGCCGGGACGGCCCCCACCCCATCCCCCCGGCTACCGGAGGTAGCTGAGGGGTTGGGGCAGTGTGTGGGGTCCGTCCCGACCCCCCCCCTTACCGATGATCGCCGCTATTAACGTTATAGCGGCGGCCGTCGGTAAAGGGGATTACCGGTGCCGCCGCCGCCTTTCATCTCCCCCCGCCGTGAATCTACGGCGTGGGGGAGATGAAATAAGTGTATATCAGACCCCAGATCAGACCCCCCTAGTGCACCGATAACTAACCCCCCTCCCCCGGCGGCCATCATTTCCAAGATGGCCGCCGCCATCGCTGTGAACCGACTAACGTCGGTTCACAGCGATTAAAAAGTTAAAATGAATGAAAGCCCATGCTCTCCGCCACCGAAGGTAGCGGAGAGCATGGGGCAGTCATCGGGGACCCCCCTGTGGGGTCCCGGTACAAGCGATCAGCGGTATATACTATATACCGCTGATCGTTTGTGCCATGTGCTCCCGGCACTTTTTATCCCCTGTCACCATAAATGATTGGTGACAGGGGATAAAAAGTGATGTCCCCCCCACCCCCCAAGTCGCCCCCCACCCCCCCTGTCACCCCCGTCACCCCCCCTTCCCCATATACTCACCGGATCCACGGAGCTCCTTCCTCCTCGACGTCCTGGCTGGTTATGAAGTGCGCATGCGCTTCACAACCAGCCAACTCTGAAAATTTAAAGTGACAGAGACCAATTTGGTCTCTGTCACTGAACTATGATTACTGTGATAGAAAATATCACAGTAATCATAGTAATACAGTGAAAATGAATATGTAAAGTACAAAAAGTGACAAACATACAAAAAAAATAAAACACACACTTTTTATTATAGTAATAATTGCAGTTTACTCCCAAATTACCCCTAACCCCTCCCCAGATTACCCGTAACCACCGCAGGTTGCCCGTAACCACCGCACGTTGCCCGTAACCACTGCACGTTGCCCATAACCACCGCACGTTGCCCGTAACCACCGCACGTTGCCCGTAACCACCGCACGTTGCCCGTAACCACCGCACGTTGCCCGTAACCACCGCAAATTGCCAGTGACCCCCTCCAGATTGCCCGTAACCACCCCAAATTACATGTACCCACCCCAGATTACCTATAAGCACTTCAGTTTATCAGTAACAATCCCAGATTGTCTGTAACCCTTCCAGGTTGCACATAACCCCCCCAGGTTCCCCGTAATCATGCCAGATTACATGTAACCCCCCCAGATTGCACGTAACCACTGCGCGTTGCCTCTGACCACGCCACGATGCCTCTGACCATGCCACAATGCCTCTGACCACCGCACGTCGCCTCTGACCACCGCACGTCGCCTCTGACCACGCCACAATGCCTCTGACCACCGCACGTCGCCTCTGACCACCGCACGTCGCCTCTGACCACCGCACGTCGCCTCTGACCACCACACGTCGCCTCTGACCACCCCAAATTGCCAATGACCCCCTCCAGATTGCGGTGCCCATGTCAGATTACAGGTACCCACCCCAGATTGCCTATAAGAACTTCAGTTTATCCGTAACCACCCCACATTGCCCGTAACCACCCCACGTTGCCCGTAACCACCTCAGATTGTCTGTAAGCACTGCAGGTTGCCCGTAACCAGCCAACGTTGCCTGTAACCACCCCAGATTGTCTGTAAGCACTGCAGGTTGCCCGTAACCAGCCCACGTTGCCCGTTACCAGCCCACGTTGCCTGTAACCAGCCCACGTTGCCTGTAACCAGCCCACGTTGCCTGTAACCAGCCCACGTTGCCTGTAACCAGCCCACGTTGCCATAACCACAGCAGGTTGCCCGTGACCACCACACGTTGCCCATAACCACCACACGTTGCCCGTAACCACCCCGCGTTGCCTGTAACCACCCCACGTTGCCTGTAACCACAGCAGGTTGCCCGTGACCACCCCATGTTGTCCGTAACCACCCCAGATTACCTGTAACCACCTCAGGTTGCCCGTAACCACCCCACATTACCTGTAATCTCATTTTTTTTATTTTATTTTAGTAACTGCGCTATTCTAATAACCATTACTAGCTGCGGTTTTGCTCCTGTAAATTGGCGCTCCTTCCCTTCTGAGCCCTGCTGTGTGCCCATACAGTGGTTTATGCCCACATATGAGGTACCGTTTTACTCAGGAGAACCTGTGTTACAGATTTTGGGGTACGTTTTCTCTCCTGTTCCTCGTCAAATTGAGAAATTTCAAACTAAACAAACATATTATTGGAAAAATTCGAGTTTTTCATTTTTACTGGCCAATTTTGAATACTTTCCTCTAATACCTGTGGGGTAAAAATGGTCACCACACACCAAGATGAATTCTTTGAGGGGTGCTCTTTCCAAAATGTGGTGACTTTTGGGGGGAATCTATTCTGCTGACACTACAGGGGCTCAGCAAACGCACCTGGCGCTCAGAAACTTCTTCAGAAAAATCTGCACTGAAAATGCTAATTGGCGCTCCTTCCCTTCTGAGCCCAGCTGTGTGCCCATGCAGTGGTTTATGCCCACATATGGGGTACCGTTGTACTCAGGAGAACCTGCTTTACATATATTGGGGTGACATTTCTCTCCTGTTCCTCGTGAAATTGAGAAATTTCAAACTAAAGGAACATATTATTGGAAAAATTCGAGTTTTTCATTTTTACTGTCTACTTTTGAATACTTTCCTCAAATACCTGTGGGGTCAAAATGCTCACCACACCCCAAAATAAATTCTATGAGGGGTGCACTTTCCAAAATGGAGTGACTTATTGGGAGATTTTACTCTGCGGACACTACAGGGGCTCTGCAAACGCACCTGGCACTCGGAAACTTCTTCAGCAAAATCTGCATTGAAAAAACTAATTGGCGCTCCTTCCCTTTTGAGCCCTCCTGTGTGCCCATACAGTGGTTTACGCCCACATATGGGGTACCATTGTACTCAGGAGAACCTGCGTTACAAATTTTGTGGTACTTTTTCCTCTTGTTCCTCGTGAAATTGAGAAATTTCAAACTAAAAGAACATAATATTGGAAAAATTTGAGTTTTTCATTTTTACTGTCTACTTTTGAATACTTTCCTCTAATACCTGTGGGGTCAAAATGGTCACCACACACCAAGATGAATACTTTGAGGGGTGCACTTTCCAAAATGGAGTGACTTATGGCGAGATTTTACTCTGCGGACACTACAGGGGCTCTGCAAACGCACCTGGCGCTCGGAAACTTCTGCAGCAAAATCTGCATTGAAAAAGCTAATTGGCGCTCCTTCCCTTCTGAGCCCTCCTGTGTGCCCATGCAGTGGTTTATGCCCACATATGGGGTACCATTGTACTCAGGAGAACCTGCGTTACAAATTTTGTGGTACTTTTTTCCTCTTGTTCCTCGTGAAATTGAGAAATTTCAAACTAAACGAACATATTATTGGAAGAATTCAAGTTTTTCATTTTTACTGTCTTCTTTTGAATACTTTCCTGTAATACCTGTGGGGTCAAAATGGTCACCACACACCAAGATGAATTCTTTGAGGGGTGTACTTTCCAAAATGGGGTGACTTATGGGGGGTTTTCTCTCTGCTGACACTACAGGGGCACTACAAACGCACCTGGCGCTCAGAAACTTCTTCAGCAAAATCTGCATTGAAAAAGCTAATTGGCGCTCCCTTCCTTCTGAGCCCTGCTGTGTGCCCATACAGTGGTTTACGCCCACATATGGGGTACCGTTGTACTCAAGAGAACCTGCATTACAAATTTTGGGGTGCTTTTTGTCTCATATTCCTTTTGAAAATGAGAAACTTTAATCTAAACGTATATATTATTGGAAAATTTAAATTTTCCATTTTTTTACTGCCTAATTGTGAATACTTTCCTCCAGCCCCTGTAGGGTTAAAATGCTCATTATACCCCTAGATTAATTCTTTAAGGTGTGTAGTTTCCAAAATGGGGTCACTTATGGGGGTTTTCAGGATACCAGACTTCTAAATCCATTTAAAAAAAGAACTGGTCCCTAAAAAAATCAGTTTCACGAAAATGTGATAATTTGCTGATAAATTTCTAAGCCCCATAACACCCTAAAAAAGTAAAATATGTTTACCAAATTATGCCAGAATAAAGAAGACATATTGGTAATGTGACTTAGTAACTAATTTATGTGCTACGACTTTCTTTTTTTAGAAGCAGAGAATTTCAAAGTTCATAAAATGCAAATTTTTTTCAATTTTTCATGATATTTTGATGTTTTTCACAAAAAAACACACAAAATAGTGACCAAATTTTGCCACTAACATAAAGTGCCATATGTCACGAAAAAACAATCTCAGAATCGCTAGCATACGTTAAAGCATCACTGAGCTATAAGAGCATAAAGTGAGACAGGTCAGATTTTGAAAAATTAGCCTGGTCATTAAGGCCCAAACTAGCTGCAGCACGAAGGGGTTAAGAGCGAAATGGGTCCCTTTAAAAGTGACCTGGGTCCCTTTAAGAGTAAAAATGGGTCCCTTTAAGAGCAAGCTGGGTCCCTTTAAGAGCGACCTGGGTCCCTACTAAAGGGACCCAAGTCGCTCTTAAAGGGTTGGCACCCAGGATTAAAGTTAAAGCGTAACTGTCATGTTTTTTTTTTATTGCAGAAATCAGTAGTATAAGCGATTTTAAGAAACTCTGTAATAGGTTTTATCAGCCAAAAAAGCCTCCTTCTGTACTCAAGAAGCAATCTCCCATCCTCCCCCCCTGACTTCTTATCTGTGCATTATCAGGCAAACACGTCTTCATTACAGAGAAGCCAGTGAAGACGGGCTCTGCTCTCTCCATTGTAAGCCTATGAAGGGGGGAGGGGCTGAGGGAGATGAGGGAGCAGGAAGAGGTGACATGAAGGTCAGCTGTTTGTAGACTCTCTGGGCACCTAAAACGCTAAATTCAGGTGTCAGAAAGGTCAGTGCTTATCTATGAACTTACTGAGAGAAGATTGCAGGGTGTTGTGCTTTGCAGAAATCCTCCGTGCTCAGTCACTCCTAACAGCCCCTCCCCTCTCCATAGCCACATAATGGACAGAGAAATCCTGCTTTATCTGATGTGAGGGGGGAGGCTGGGAGATTGCTTTTTCTGTCCAGAAGGAAACTCTTTTAGTACATAAAACCTATTACAGAGTTTCTTAAAATCGCTTGTACTGTTGATATTTAATGTTTTCAGAAAAATGACCCTGAAATGACAGTTACGCTTTAAAAGGAAGTCACTGGTAAAGGGGCGCTCTGGAAGTCACTGGTAAAGGGGCGCTCTGGAAGTCACTGGTAAAGGGGCGCTCTTTTCAAGCACTATGTATTTCCCTGGAAATGCAAATCTAGTTCTTCTAGCTGCTTCCCAGTGCTTCAGCCTACGGATCTGGCTGCTGAGCCTAGAGTCACCTGAGTGGCAAAGCTGGCATCGTAACCAGGGCCGTATTAACAGCTGCTGCTGCCCTAGGCACTTAACCTGAAGACGCCCCATCTTGGGAAACATGGGGGAGCGTGGTTTCGGCCACATGCATTTCTCTACATGTAGAAACATTGTCTAAATCCCGTCTTTCATGGTTTTTAACTGTTTAAAACATAAACAAATTTCCACATTGAATTAATGATTAGAGCAGCCTGCATATTGTCTAGATTGGTAGGTAATAGCTAAAGGCATCACATTTAACACCCCCCCCCCACCACCACCACCACCACCCCCACCCTCCTTGAAAAGACACCAGATTTAAAGGTAAGTTTGAACAGCAGGTGGGAGACTAAAAAAAAAATAGTTGTTTCCTTCCCCCTGCTCCCTGGTGCTGCCCCCCTGCAAGATGCTGCCCTAGGCACTGGACCACGGGTGCCTAATGGTAAATACGGCCCTGATCATAACAGAAAGAAGTAAAGGAGTTTATACTCACTGTGCCTGTATTCCCGCACTGCAGGCCACTGCTTGCTAGTCACTAAGTGTGGCACGACTACAAATTCCATCTTCTTTTGCTGACAGTTCATTATAGGAATTGTAGTTTTGCAACAGCCGGAGAGTCACAGATTGTGAAACAATGATTAAGGGACAATGACATAGCATATCAGAGGGGCCAGTGACACAGTACATTAGAGAGGACAGTAGCACAGCATTTTAGAGGACAGTGACATAGTACATTAGAGGACAGACAATGACGCAGTACATTAGAGTACAGTGACACAGTTCATTAGAGGGGACAGTGGCATAGTGCATTAAAGAGTATAGTGGCACAGTACATGAGGGGACAGTGGCATAGTGTGTTAGAGAGTATAGTGGCACAGTACATGAGGGGACAGTGACAGGGTAAATTAGAGGGGACAGTGACACAGTACATTAGTAGGAAAAATGGCACAGAACATTAGGAGAGAGTGGTATAGTATGTTAGGGGAGAGTGGCATAGTACATTAGGGGGAAGTAGCACAGTACATTAGAGAGGATAGTGGCACAGTACATTAGAGAGGGCAGTTGCACAGCACATTACAGAGGGCAGTGGTGCAGTACATTAGAGGGGACAGTGGCACAATATATTAGAGGGGACAGTGGCACAGTACATTGGGGTACAGTAGCAAAGCACACTAGAGGGAGCAGTGTCACAGTAGATTGGAGAGCACAATGGCACAGTACATCAGAGGGGACAGTGGCAAAGTACATAAGAGAGTGTTACGGTTGCTGAGGCATCCCGTGTTCCGCCATCTCTTCGCCCTCCCCCAGATTCTTTTTTGTGTCCCGGCTCCAGTATCCTGCTCCCTCAGCTGGCGCTCATCGCCGCCTCCTAGGATTCTCTGGATTTAAGGGGACAGTACATCCCAAATTGGTTGTGCACCCAAAAACCACCTCACCAAAAATATGTGCACCTGTCCTGCCCTTGGTTGTTGGAGCCTCTGCATGCTTCCCATAAGTTTGTGGTCCCAGCTCGCCCATGATTCCTGCCCATGGTTCCTTCCTTCTGTCTGCTGTTTCTGGTTCTACTGCCTGTGGTTCCTGCCAGTGTCTGCTATACTAATTTCAGCCCTGAGTCCTGTTGTGTTCCAGCCTGCGAGCCTACCTGTCTCCAGCTGCACCTCGCCTGCCGCCACTAGCAAGCCAAGCCAGGGGTAGCAACCTGGGGGTCGCCTGCTGCAGCAAGACCATTCCCCCTTGCAGTGGGCACTGGTGAAGACCAGCAGCCCCTTAGTCTCCGCTCCCTGGTGCGGTTTTGTCATTGCTAGCGGATCCACAACTCCAGTCATTACAGAAAGGACAGTTGTACGGTGCATTCAGGGGCGGATTAACTTTACCATAGGCCCCGGGCTGTTCACCAAGCCTGGGCCCCACCCCCCACCCCACTGTAACTATGGCGGCACTAGCCTGGCTTTCATAGTACAGGACAGATAATATCATTATGTCCTGATTTGTGCAAAATTGCAATAAAAAAAACAGTGATTTTTTGCCAATCATGGTGGAAGTGTAGCCAGGAGACAGTACACGACTGAAAGTATAAGTCTTTTTGGGTGGTCATGGGCCCCCCAGGAGCTCAGGGCCCCGGGCTGCCACCTGAAACGCCCCTATTATAATCCACTACTGGGTGCATGGGGGGAGAGTGGTACAGTACATTAAGATAAAGTGACAGTACATTAGGGGAAAATAGCACAGTACATTAGAGAGGACAGTTGCACAGTACATTAGAAGGGACAGTGGCACAATAGATTGCAGGGGTCAGTGGCATAGTATATTAGATAGGATAGTGGCACAGTACATTAGAGGGGACAGCGGCACAGTACAACTGCAGGATCAGTTACACAGTACACTAGAGGGGGCAGTGGCACAGTACATGACTGGACAGTGGCATAGTTTATTTGGGCATGGTGGCACATCATTAAGGGACAGTGGTACAGTACATTATGGAGACAGTGGCACAGTAGATTAGTGGGTAGTGTACAGTAGGGTAGGGTACAGTACATAAAGGAGAGAGTGTCACAGTATGTTAGAGAGAACAGTGGGATAGTACATCAGAGGGGTCAGTTGCACAGTACATTAGAGTGGGCAGTGGCACAGTACATTAGACGGGACAGTGGCACAGTTCATTTGGACATAGGGGTACATCATTAGAGGACATTAGTATGGTGCATTAGTGGCACAACACATTACAGGGAACAGGGGCACAGTACATTGGAAGGAACAGTGACACAGTACATTAGAGGGGGCAGTGGCACAGTACACTAAAGGGGACAGTGACACAGTACATTGGGTGGCAGTGGGAATGGAAATTTGGAAATGGTGGCACATCAGGGGACAATGTTATAGCTCATTTAAGCATGGTGGCATATCATAAGGAAATAGTGGTACAGATCATTTAGGTGTGGTGGCATATCATTAGGAGACAGTGGTATAGATAATTTTGGCAGGGTTGAGCAGTACAGTAGGGGACAGTGAGAAAATACAGCATCTCCATTCAGGGAGATGTGGGAGCCCAGATTAGGTATTATGTTTTTGGATTTAGCGAATCGCGTGTCAAAATTAGTCAGACACACAGCAAAAAAATCTGTCATTTTTTAGAAGTTTTTTTCACTAGTATAACCATTTTGTTTACACCGCGCTCCCCTTACACACATGAAGGTGTACACTGAAGAGGATGTATAACAGATGGCACTCGACCTGCAGTACCACGCATTACATATTTTTTAACAATGAATTATTGGGGGAATAAATATTTAGTAGCATTTTATATTAAAATCTGCTGTGTTACAGGAAAAACAGATTAAAATGAAATATCTGCAACAAAAAAAAGACAATTAAATGGGCACTGTCACTAAGAAAAACCTTTAATATTTCAGACAAAAGTTTTGATCAGTCAGGGTCAGGTCAGGTGTTCAGCCCACGATCGATTAGGAGAACGAGACAAGAGATGTATGTGCGCAGCCCATTCATTCTGGCCTCTGTGTCACATGACCTGGACAGACTCCCAGTGCAAGTCTATGACGCCGACTAGGTCTCAGACACAGAGCAGGGTAAGTAGTGCATGGCAGCTTAGTTGTCTCCCAACTCGTTCTACTGATTGATCATGAATGATAAACACTCATGTTTTCTTTCTTTGACATATCAAAAGTTTTTACTATTGACAGCTTTTGAATGCTGTGAAGGAAGTTTTTAAAATCGGTAATTTATAAGGGTTTCTAATGGGGATGGTCCGAACCTGCTTCGGTTCGGGTTCGTACGAACCCGAACTCTCGGCAATGTTTCCCGCTGTCTGCCCGCTCCGTGGAGAGGGTGGATACAGTGGGAGGACCGCCTGGAAAACTGGGATACAACCATAACCATAGTCTGTATTCCAGTTTTCCAGGTGGTCCTCCCGCTGTATCCACCCGCTGCACAGAGCGGGCAGACAGCGGGAATCTGATGCCGAGCATTCGGGTTCACACGAACCCGAACCTCGGCAGGTTCGGACCATCCCTAGTTTCTAACATACAGGGCCCATAAATACACTTAACAATTTGAAACAGGTTGTCCAGGCAGGGGTCTTTTTCAACATATGTGCAGGAAGAGATTGCTTGAAAATAATAAAGTATACTTACCTCCCTGGCTCTTCAGGGGCCGTCGGTAACTTGACCCTCTTTTCTGTTGAGTGGCTTTTGGGTTCTGGGGCCTTTACGTTACAGGCCCACCCAGCCAAACAGCAACTGAGGTAACTGCAGCCACTGATTGGCTGGGCATGCTAACAACCCCAGAACCAGTAAGTGAGGCATATCTCAAAAAATATCCTTGCTTGGAAAACCCCTTTAATGTGTCCTGTTTTAGATTTTATTATTATTATTATTATTATTATTATTATTATTATTATTATTATTATTATTATGATAAACCTTCTAACATCCTTTAAAAGTACATTTAACAAATCTTGAAAATATGACCTGATAAAGAAAGTATATTAATAAATGTACATGTTACAATGATTTCCTATAGTGGACCTAACGGGGTACCCCAGATATTTATTTATTTATTTTGCTAATACATTGCATTAATAAAGTTATATTACGTTGTACTCTTTAAAGGGACTCCAACCCCCCCCCCCCCCCTAAACTTAAGTTATCAGTATATTATACATCAGTAGAGTATGCAACGCTGATCTATCTATATCTGCAATTTTCATCTTTCTATGTTCTTGCATTCCTTTGCTATAAGCCCACAAATGAAGGAGTCTAAGCAGTCTAGGGCTGGGGTACCTTGGGCCCACCAGGAAATTTATTTCTAGGGGCCCAGCCTACATATACTAGATATAACCAGCGCCAAACCTTTCATATGACTATAGCGACTTTGCACAGCGCTGTGTATGTGACCAGCGATGCTAGTTTACTGCTATCAACTGGTCAGTCACTCTACGCAAACAGCATAGCATGCCACTTAAGTTTCTTGAAAGTAGGAGTGTCATGAAACTAACAAATCTCAGGCAGGCAGGGGGGGTGCGGGAGCATAATAACAAAAGTATACTTACCTGTCCCCATGCCTTCATAGTGCTTTCTTAACAGAAACCAGCATTCTGCAGCTCTTCTAGCTGCAATGTCACTCGGCTGTCACTCGGCTGATGGATCACCCAGTCAGCCACTGCGACCGGGATCAGTGACTGCGACCGAAGCAGTATAGGGCTAGAGGGGCCAGGGCTGCAACATACACTGAATCCAGACGAATATGACTTCTGGTGGCCGTGAGAGAGACCCAAGAAAGCAGCGCTACGGGGCACAGGGACTGGTAAGTATACTTTCTTTATTATCTTTACACACACCTCTGCCTGCCTGTCATTGTTAGTTTCAAAAGACTTCTTTAGAGAATCTGTCAGCTGTAATTCATATTCAAAACAGCTGACACTGTTAGATGCTGCTAGGTCAAAAAGATACATGGTACCTTATATATATTTGTCTGTGCTTCTATAGTATAGAAATAGCTTTTATTCTCTGGAACAAAGAGTTAAAGAGGCTTCTCCCTGCTTTATTGACACTTGGAAGCTGAGTCCCCAGCAGGTTTAGGTATGGAAGGGGGAGTTACAAAGAAGTGAACATAACGTGTACATACATATTACATATAAAGCTATGCTCACACAAGGTATGAGACCAGCCGTTCCGTGACCCGGCTGGTTCTCTGCCCAGATCATCCCGGCCGGTACTTAAGTACTGGCCGGATGATCTTTCCGGCCGAAGGGTTCTGATGCGGGTGCATCAGCGCCCGCTCGCATCAGAGCTTCCCATAGCGCACAGTGAAGCGAGCGGCCGGAGCCGCTCGCTTCATTGTGTGAACTGACAGGTCTTTCTGCAGCCGCAATTCACTGAATTGTGGCCGCAGAAAACTGACATGTCAGTTATTTGCGGCCCCATACGAGATTCCTGCCGGAGCTTAAACGATGTGTATACGCTCCGGGGGGATCCCACAGAAGCTAAGGCTATGTCCACACCTCACAAAGTGCGGCTGTTGTTGCCATCAGTACTTTTTTCGTAGTGTGAACATAGCCTAAATATGCACAATAAATACATGTGTCATACACATATATAAAGAAATGCACATTGCCTATATGCATATGTAGTGACCTGGTACGGGCCCCTAAGTTCTATTGCACCTAAGTAAGGTAACTCCCTTGAGTTCACACAGATGGGGATGAGATATTCACTGTAGTTAGTGTTTTCCACACTAGGTGCTGCTCTGTATTACATGTCTTATTATATTATATTAATATATGTTATATATATTATATGTGAAGCACATAAAGGAGATTTATGGGTTAACTGTTTTATGTCACATGTGAAGTTTTGTACACTTATAAGGTGCAGGTGCTTTCCTCCAGTTCCTATCCTATCCTCACACAGCCCCACCAATCACAGTAGGGTTTGGTTAGACCCCTAGTAGAGGAACGAGCCTTTCTCAAGCATCAAGAAAGGCTTGAAAAAGGCCTGTTCCTCTACTAGTTGGGCTGAAACGCGTTGCATTGAATAAACTACCTTATGGTGAAGAAGTGCATTTATATGTTACTTTATATAGTACACTTGCACACCAATAATCTGGTTGATCTCAGCACCAGCCCTGGTTTAAAAGGAGATTGTTCTGGTCCTTTGGTCCTGTTTGGATCATCATATCTTGCCTGTAATATTAAAATTGTAAATCTTTATTAAAATATCTTTAATAAAAAAAAAAGAAAACCTCTCCTGCTCTGGACGGTTCCTGTCATGGACAGACGTGGCAGCAGAGATCAATGTGTCAGACTGAATAGAATATACCACTTCCTGCAGGACATACAGCAGCTGATAAGTACTGGAAGACTTGAGATTTGTAAATAGAAGGGAAATACTAATCTTTATATCTTTCTGATACTTCCTACTTTTTGGTGTTTTCCTGGAACTTTTTCTGCCATTTTTTTTTAGTGTAAAATACAATTGGCGTTTTATCCCCTGAGGGTTTTTCTTTTATTTTTTAATTAGTACAAATCATGTGATTCTTTATCATGTGATTTCAGGTTTCCTGTTGAAGAACTGGGGGAAAAACACTAATTTCCATATAGACATGACAATATCCCCCCCTCATAGCCTGCTACACTTTCACAAAATAAATAAAAACCACAGCAGAAAAATGTCCTATGAGTATTTAATTTCGTTTTCCCCATTGACTATCAGCTAATATCTGGTCGCAGCATTTTGAACTCCCAAAAATGCCAAATTTCTGAAAAATGCCTAATCTACCCATGTAGTACATGAGAACATGACCCTCTCCCAAAGTTATTCACAGGATAAGGGCTAACAAGACCTGTAGAGAATTAATGGAGCACCATACCCACTGTTTGATGGACACACATTCCCCACACTCTTGTGATCACTGGGACCCCTACCAATCACCTTGAAATCCCCTATCGTGTAGATTTTTTTGGGGGCGGGGCATTTTATATATGAAGTATATTTATGGAGGTGTCCGTGTTGCTATGATAGCCTATGATTGGTGTGTTGCTGTCGCTTGAAAAAATCTTTTGACAAACCTTGCAGATGTAGGTATAAATTTCGTGATGCATGTTTTTTCTTCAAGATTTTTTTTTTCAATATATTTTATTATTTATTTTATTTGTTTTTCCAACAAACATGAACAAAAGGGAAAACAATAGGGGGGGGG